>NC_139221.1:174054690-174244367 GCF_055691185.1 Crinia signifera | reverse complement strand
AGCTTCCATCTGTCAATTAAATACAGCAACCAATCAGAAAGCTGCCCATTGATCAGCAGGCCCTTTATGACATCACAGACAGACCCTCAGAACTATCTGTGCATGTCTAATTGCTGGTTGTCAGTTGGGCGGGTGGGTGGAAGAGGGAGGGGATGTCTGTCTCGTTTCTCCTGAAAATTGCAGTTTTTCTGCGTTTACGGGAAAAGTTGAGGTCCGACGCGCAAAAGTGGGGTATCGTAGAAATCACCTTTTAAAGTCGCACATTTCCGGCCCCCCAAAAATGGGCATTTCAAATGAGAAATGAGTCCAATGAACAAAATAGGGTGAATAAGTATTTATTTCAGGGGTGATTTAGCAGGTTATTGGGGAAGTAAGTCCTGATATTTTTGGAGGTTGCAGGGGCCACTACACCATTTAAAATAGGCAGGTTTTAGCATATGCAGTTAGGCCCTGTAGGATGATTTTAGCTAAAAAGTGCCCCAAACACTCAAATGGGCTTGTATCTGGGAAGGGAAAAAATGGGAAACATGACTTAGACACCAAATGATACACTGTTTGCCATGTTTCCAAATTTTTATGCACAGCGGTTACAGCATGAAGCGAATGCATGTGAATATACAAAGGTGCATTGCATTAAACAAGTCCAATGAGCGTCCCAAAATGGCCGGCCTGCCTGCTTTCATCCATCAATTGTTCTAAATTTTTCATTTCCCAACGAGCTGAGGTGGAGTCTTAGCCAGTGGTACCATCAGGGAGGTGTGTAAAGCACTTTAGGCTAGACAGCCAATCAGCTGCCAGCTTCTATCTGTCAATCAAATACAGCAGCCAATCAGAAAGCTGCCCCTTAATCAGCAGGCCCTTTATGACATCACAGAAAGACCCTCAGAACTATCTGTGCATGTCTAATGGCTGGCTGTCAGTTGGGCGGGTGGGTGGCAGAGGGAGGGGATGTCTGTCTCGTTTCTCCTGAAAATTGTGTTTTTTCTGCGTTTACGGGAAAAGTTGAGGTCCGACGCGCAAAAGTGGGGTATCGTAGAAATCACCTTTTAAAGACGCACATTTCTGCCCCCCCAAAAATGGGCATTTCAAATGAGAAATGAGTCCAATGAACAAAATAGGGTGAATAAGTATGTATTTCAGGGGTGAGTTAGCAGGTTATTGGGGAAGTAAGTCCTGATATTTTTGGAGGTTGCAGGGGCCACTACACCATTCAAAATAGGCAGGGTTTAGCATATGCAGTTAGGCCCCGTAGGTTGATTTTAGCTAAAAAGTGCCCCAAACACTCAAACGGGCTTGTATCTGGGAAGGCAAAATATGAGAAACATGACTTAGACAGCAAATGATACACTGTTTGCCATGTTTCCAAATTTTTATGCACAGTGGTTACAGCATGAAGCGAATGCATGTGAATATACAAAGGTGCATTGCATTAAACAAGTCCACTGAGTGTCCCAAAATGGCTGGCCTGCCTGCTTTCATCCATCAATTGTTCTAAATTTTTCATTACCCAATGAGCTGAGGTGGAGTCTTAGCCAGTGGTACCATCAGGGAGGTGTGTAAAGCACTTTAGGCTAGACAGCCAATCAGCTGCCAGCTTCCATCTGTCAATCAAATACAGCAACCAATCAGAAAGCTGCCCATTGATCAGCAGGCCCTTTATGACATCACAGACAGACCCTCAGAACTATCTGTGCATGTCTAATTGCTGGCTGTCAGTTGGGCGGGTGGGTGGCATAGGGGGGGGATGTCTGTCTCGTTTCTCCTGAAAATTGCATTTTTTCTGCGTTTACGGGAAAAGTTGAGGTCCGACGCGCAAAAGTGGGGTATCGTAGAAATCACCTTTTAAAGTCGCACATTACCGGCCCCCCAAAAATGGGCATTTCAAATGAGAAATGAGTCCAATGAACAAAATAGGGTGAATAAGTATGTATTTCAGGGGTGATTTAGCAGATTATTGGGGAAGTAAGTCCTGATATTTTTGGAGGTTGCAGGGGCCACTACACCATTTAAAATAGGCAGGTTTTAGCATATGCAGTTAGGCCCTGTAGGATGATTTTAGCTAAAAAGTGCCCCAAACACTCAAATGGGCTTGTATCTGGGAAGGGAAAAAATGGGAAACATGACTTAGACACCAAATGATACACTGTTTGCCATGTTTCCAAATTTTTATGCACAGCGGTTACAGCATGAAGCGAATGCATGTGAATATACAAAGGTGCATTGCATTAAACAAGTCCAATGAGCGTCCCAAAATGGCCGGCCTGCCTGCTTTCATCCATCAATTGTTCTAAATTTTTCATTTCCCAATGAGCTGAGGTGGAGTCTTAGCCAGTGGTACCATCAGGGAGGTGTGTAAAGCACTTTAGGCTAGACTGCCAATCAGCTGCCAGCTTCTATCTGTCAATCAAATACAGCAGCCAATCAGAAAGCTGCCCCTTAATCAGCAGGCCCTTTATGACATCACAGAAAGACCCTCAGAACTATCTGTGCATGTCTAATGGCTGGCTGTCAGTTGGGCGGGTGGGTGGCAGAGGGAGGGGATGTCTGTCTCGTTTCTCCTGAAAATTGCGTTTTTTCTGCGTTTACGGGAAAAGTTGAGGTCCGACGCGCAAAAGTGGGGTATCGTAGAAATCACCTTTTAAAGAAGCACATTTCTGGCCCCCCAAAAATGGGCATTTCAAATGAGAAATGAGTCCAATGAACAAAATAGGGTGAATAAGTATGTATTTCAGGGGTGAGTTAGCAGGTTATTGGGGAAGTAAGTCCTGATAATTTTGGAGGTTGCAGCGGCCACTACACCATTCAAAATAGGCAGGCTTTAGCATATGCAGTTAGGCCCCGTAGGATGATTTTAGCTAAAAAGTGCCCCAAACACTCAAACGGGCTTGTATCTGGGAAGGGAAAATATGGGAAACATGACTTAGACAGCAAATGATACACTGTTTGCCATGTTTCCAAATTTTTATGCACAGTGGTTACAGCATGAAGCGAATGCATGTGAATATACAAAGGTGCATTGCATTAAACAAGTCCAATGAGCGTCCCAAAATGGCCGGCCTGCCTGCTTTCATCGATCAATTGTTCTAAATTTTTCATTACCCAATGAGCTGAGGTGGAGTCTTAGCCAGTGGTACCATCAGGGAGGTGTGTAAAGCACTTTAGGCTAGACAGCCAATCAGCTGCCAGCTTCCATCTGTCAATCAAATACAGCAGCCAATCAGAAAGCTGCCCATTGATCAGCAGGCCCTTTATGACATCACAAACAGACCCTCAGAACTATCTGTGCATGTCTAATGGCTGGCTGTCAGTTGGGTGGGTGGGTGGCAGAGGGAGGGGATGTCTGTCTCGTTTCTCCTGAAAATTGCGCTTTTTCTGCGTTTGCGGGAAAAGTTGAGGTCCGACGCGCAAAAGTGGGGTATCGTAGAAATCACCTTTTAAAGACGCACATTTCTGGCCCCCCAAAAATGGGCATTTCAAATGAGAAATGAGTCCAATGAACAAAATAGGGTGAATAAGTATGTATTTCAGGGGTGAGTTAGCAGGTTATTGGGGAAGTAAGTCCTGATATTTTTGGAGGTTGCAGGGACCACTACACCATTCAAAATAGGCAGGGTTTAGCATATGCAGTTAGGCCCCGTAGGTTGATTTTAGCTAAAAAGTGCCCCAAACACTCAAACGGGCTTGTATCTGGGAAGGGAAAATATGGGAAACATGACTTAGACAGCAAATGATACACTGTTTGCCATGTTTCCAAATTTTTATGCACAGTGGTTACAGCATGAAGCGAATGCATGTGAATATACAAAGGTGCATTGCATTAAACAAGTCCAATGAGCGTCCCAAAATGGCCGGCCTGCCTGCTTTCATCCATCAATTGTTCGAAATTTTTCATTACCCAATGAGCTGAGGTGGAGTCTTAGCCAGTGGTACCATCAGGGAGGTGTGTAAAGCACTTTAGGCTAGACAGCCAATCAGCTGCCAGCTTCCATCTGTCAATCAAATACAGCAGCCAATCAGAAAGCTGCCCATTGATCAGCAGGCCCTTTATGACATCACAGAAAGACCCTCAGAACTATCTGTGCATGTCTAATGGCTGGCTGTCAGTTGGGCGGGTGGGTGGCAGAGGGAGGGGATGTCTGTCTCGTTTCTCCCTAAAATTGCGGTTTTTCTGCGTTTGCGGGAAAAGTTGAGGTCCGACGCGCAAAAGTGGGGTATCGTAGAAATCACCTTTTAAAGACGCACATTTCTGGCCCCCCAAAATGGGCATTTCAAATGAGAAATGAGTCCAATGAACAAAATAGGGTGAATAAGTATGTATTTCAGGGGTGAGTTAGCAGGTTATTGGGGAAGTAAGTCCTGATATTTTTGGAGGTTGCAGGGACCACTACACCATTCAAAATAGGCAGGGTTTAGCATATGCAGTTAGGCCCCGTAGGTTGATTTTAGCTAAAAAGTGCCCCAAACACTCAAACGGGCTTGTATCTGGGAAGGGAAAAAATGGGAAACATGACTTAGACACCAAATGATACACTGTTTGCCATGTTTCCAAATTTTTATGCACAGCGGTTACAGCATGAAGCGAATGCATGTGAATATACAAAGGTGCATTTCATTAAACAAGTCCAATGAGCATCCCAAAATGGCCGGCCTGCCTGCTTTCATCCATCAATTGTTCTAAATTTTTCATTTCCCAACGAGCTGAGGTGGAGTCTTAGCCAGTGGTACCATCAGGGAGGTGTGTAAAGCACTTTAGGCTAGACAGCCAATCAGCTGCCAGCTTCCATCTGTCAATCAAATACAGCAGCCAATCAGAAAGCTGCCCATTGATCAGCAGGCCCTTTATGACATCACAGAAAGACCCTCAGAACTATCTGTGCATGTCTAATGGCTGGCTGTCAGTTGGGCGGGTGGGTGGCAGAGGGAGGGGATGTCTGTCTCGTTTCTCCCTAAAATTGCGGTTTTTCTGCGTTTACGGGAAAAGTTAAGGTCCGACGCGCAAAAGTGGGGTATCGTAGAAATCACCTTTTAAAGACGCACTTTTCCGCCCCCCCAAAAATGGGCATTTCAAATGAGAAATGAGTCCAATGAACAAAATAGGGTGAATAAGTATGTATTTCAGGGGTGAGTAAGCAGGTTATTGGGGAAGTAAGTCCTGATATTTTTGGAGGTTGCAGGGGCCACTACACCATTCAAAATAGGCAGGCTTTAGCATATGCAGTTAGGCCCCGTAGGATGATTTTAGCTAAAAAGTGCCCCAAACACTCAAACGGGCTTGTATCTGGGAAGGGAAAATATGGGAAACATGACTTAGACAGCAAATGATACACTGTTTGCCATGTTTCCAAATTTGTATGCACAGTGGTTACAGCATGAAGCGAATGCATGTGAATATACAAAGGTGCATTGCATTAAACAAGTCCACTGAGTGTCCCAAAATGGCCGGCCTGCCTGCTTTCATCCATCAATTGTTCTAAATTTTTCATTACCCAATGAGCTGAGGTGGAGTCTTAGCCAGTGGTACCATCAGGGAGGTGTGTAAAGCACTTTAGGCTAGACAGCCAATCAGCTGCCAGCTTCCATCTGTCAATCAAATACAGCAGCCAATCAGAAAGCTGCCCATTGATCAGCAGGCCCTTTATGACATCACAGAAAGACCCTCGGAACTATCTGTGCATGTCTAATGGCTGGCTGTCAGTTGGGTGGGTGGGTGGCAGAGGGAGGGGATGTCTGTCTTGTTTCTCCTAAAAATTGCGGTTTTTCTGCGTTTACGGGAAAAGTTGAGGTCCGACACGCAAAAGTGGGGTATCGTAGAAATCATCTTTTAAAGACGCACATTTCTTGCCCCCCAAAAATGGGCATTTCAAATAAGAAATGAGTCCAATGAACAAAATAGGGTGAATAACTATGTATTTCAGGGGTGAGTTAGCAGGTTATTGGGGAAGTAAGTCCTGATATTTTTGGAGGTTGCAGGGGCCACTACACCATTCAAAATAGGCAGGCTTTAGCATATGCAGTTAGGCCCCGTAGGATGATTTTAGCTAAAAAGTGCCCCAAACACTCAAACGGGCTTGTATCTGGGAAGGGAAAATATGGGAAACATGACTTAGACAGCAAATGATACACTGTTTGCCATGTTTCCAAATTTTTATGCACAGTGGTTACAGCATGAAGCGAATGCATGTGAATATACAAAGGTGCATTGCATTAAACAAGTCCACTGAGTGTCCCAAAATGGCCGGCCTGCCTGCTTTCATCCATCAATTGTTCTAAATTTTTCATTACCCAATGAGCTGAGCTGGAGTCTTAGCCAGTGGTACCATCAGGGAGGTGTGTAAAGCACTTTAGGCTAGACAGCCAATCAGCTGCCAGCTTTTATCTGTCAATCAAATACAGCAGCCAATCAGAAAGCTGCCCATTGATCAGCAGGCCCTTTATGACATCACAAACAGACCCTCAGAACTATCTGTGCATGTCTAATGGCTGGCTGTCAGTTGGGTGGGTGGGTGGCAGAGGGAGGGGATGTCTGTCTCGTTTCTCCTGAAAATTGCGCTTTTTCTGCGTTTACGGGAAAAGTTGAGGTCCGACGCGCAAAAGTGGGGGTATCGTAGAAATCACCTTTTAAAGACGCACATTTCTCGCCCCCCAAAAATGGGCATTTCAAATGAGAAATGAGTCCAATGAACAAAATAGGGTTAAAAAGTATGTATTTCAGGGGTGAGTTAGCAGGTTATTGGGGAAGTAAGTCCTGATATTTTTGGAGGTTGCAGGGGCCACTACACCATTTAAAATAGGCAGGTTTTAGCATATGCAGTTAGGCCCTGTAGGATGATTTTAGCTAAAAAGTGCCCCAAACACTCAAATGGGCTTGTATCTGGGAAGGGAAAAAATGGGAACATGACTTAGACACCAAATGATACACTGTTTGCCATGTTTCCAAATTTTTATGCACAGCGGTTACAGCATGAAGCGAATGCATGTTAATATACAAAGGTGCATTTCATTAAACAAGTCCAATGAGCATCCCAAAATGGCCGGCCTGCCTGCCTGCTTTCATCCATCAATTGTTCTAAATTTTTCATTTCCCAACGAGCTGAGGTGGAGTCTTAGCCAGTGGTACCATCAGGGAGTTGTGTAAAGCACTTTAGGCTAGACAGCCAATCAGCTGCCAGCTTCCATCTGTCAATCAAATACAGCAGCCAATCAGAAAGCGTCCCATTGATCAGCAGGCCCTTTATGACATCACAAACAGACCCTCAGAACTATCTGTGCATGTCTAATGGCTGGCTGTCAGTTGAGCGGGTGGGTGGCAGAGGGAGGGGATGTCTGTCTCGTTTCTCCTGAAAATTGCGCTTTTTCTGCGTTTACGGGAAAAGTTGAGGTCCGACGCGCAAAAGTGGGGTATCGTAGAAATCACCTTTTAAAGACGCACATTTCTGGCTCCACAAAAATGGGCATTTCAAATGAGAAATGAGTCCAATGAACAAAATAGGATGAATAAGTATGTATTTCAGGGGTGAGTTAGCAGGTTATTGGTGAAGTAAGTCCTGATATTTTTGGAGGTTGCAGGGGCCACTACACCATTCAAAATAGGCAGGCTTTAGCATATGCAGTTAGGCCCTGTAGGATGATTTTAGCTAAAAAGTGCCCCAAACACTCAAACGGGCTTGCATCTGGGAAGGGAAAATATGGGAAACATGACTTAGACACCAAAAGATACACTAAATGCCTTGTTTCCAAATTTTTATGCACAGTGGTTACAGCATGAAGCGAATGCATGTGAATATACAAAGGTGCATTGCATTAAACAAGTCCACTGAGTGTCCCAAAATTGCCGGCCTGCCTGCATTCATCCATCAATTGTTCTAAATTTTTCATTACCCAATGAGCTGAGGTGGAGTCTTAGCCACTGGTACCATCAGGGAGGTGTGTAAAGCACTTTAGGCTAGACAGCCAATTAGCTGCCAGCTTCCATCTGTCAATCAAATACAGCAACCAATCAGAAAGCTGCCCATTGATCAGCAGGCCCTTTATGACATCACAGACAGACCCTCAGAACTATCTGTGCATGTCTAATTGCTGGTTGTCAGTTGGGCGGGTGGGTGGCAGAGGGAGGGGATGTCTGTCTCGTTTCTCCTGAAAATTGCAGTTTTTCTGCGTTTACGGGAAAAGTTGAGGTCCGACGCGCAAAAGTGGGGTATCGTAGAAATCACCTTTTAAAGTCCCACATTTCCGGCCCCCCAAAAATGGGCATTTCAAATGAGAAATGAGTCCAATGAACAAAATAGGGTGAATAAGTATGTATTTCAGGGGTGAGTTAGCAGGTTATTGGTGAAGTAAGTCCTGATATTTTTGGAGGTTGCAGGGGCCACTACACCATTCAAAATAGGCAGGCTTTAGCATATGCAGTTAGGCCCTGTAGGATGATTTTAGCTAAAAAGTGCCCCAAACACTCAAACGGGCTTGCATCTGGGAAGGGAAAATATGGGAAACATGACTTAGACACCAAAAGATACACTAAATGCCATGTTTCCAAATTTTTATGCACAGTGGTTACAGCATGAAGCGAATGCATGTGAATATACAAAGGTGCATTGCATTAAACAAGTCCACTGAGTGTCCCAAAATTGCCGGCCTGCCTGCATTCATCCATCAATTGTTCTAAATTTTTCATTACCCAACGAGCTGAGGTGGAGTCTTAGCCACTGGTACCATCAGGGAGGTGTGTAAAGCACTTTAGGCTAGACAGCCAATCAGCTGCCAGCTTCCATCTGTCAATTAAATACAGCAACCAATCAGAAAGCTGCCCATTGATCAGCAGGCCCTTTATGACATCACAGACAGACCCTCAGAACTATCTGTGCATGTCTAATTGCTGGTTGTCAGTTGGGCGGGTGGGTGGAAGAGGGAGGGGATGTCTGTCTCGTTTCTCCTGAAAATTGCAGTTTTTCTGCGTTTACGGGAAAAGTTGAGGTCCGACGCGCAAAAGTGGGGTATCGTAGAAATCACCTTTTAAAGTCGCACATTTCCGGCCCCCCAAAAATGGGCATTTCAAATGAGAAATGAGTCCAATGAACAAAATAGGGTGAATAAGTATTTATTTCAGGGGTGATTTAGCAGGTTATTGGGGAAGTAAGTCCTGATATTTTTGGAGGTTGCAGGGGCCACTACACCATTTAAAATAGGCAGGTTTTAGCATATGCAGTTAGGCCCTGTAGGATGATTTTAGCTAAAAAGTGCCCCAAACACTCAAATGGGCTTGTATCTGGGAAGGGAAAAAATGGGAAACATGACTTAGACACCAAATGATACACTGTTTGCCATGTTTCCAAATTTTTATGCACAGCGGTTACAGCATGAAGCGAATGCATGTGAATATACAAAGGTGCATTGCATTAAACAAGTCCAATGAGCATCCCAAAATGGCCGGCCTGCCTGCTTTCATCCATCAATTGTTCTAAATTTTTCATTTCCCAACGAGCTGAGGTGGAGTCTTAGCCAGTGGTACCATCAGGGAGGTGTGTAAAGCACTTTAGGCTAGACAGCCAATCAGCTGCCAGCTTCTATCTGTCAATCAAATACAGCAGCCAATCAGAAAGCTGCCCCTTAATCAGCAGGCCCTTTATGACATCACAGAAAGACCCTCAGAACTATCTGTGCATGTCTAATGGCTGGCTGTCAGTTGGGCGGGTGGGTGGCAGAGGGAGGGGATGTCTGTCTCGTTTCTCCTGAAAATTGCGTTTTTTCTGCGTTTACGGGAAAAGTTGAGGTCCGACGCGCAAAAGTGGGGTATCGTAGAAATCACCTTTTAAAGAAGCACATTTCTGGCCCCCCAAAAATGGGCATTTCAAATGAGAAATGAGTCCAATGAACAAAATAGGGTGAATAAGTATGTATTTCAGGGGTGAGTTAGCAGGTTATTGGGGAAGTAAGTCCTGATAATTTTGGAGGTTGCAGCGGCCACTACACCATTCAAAATAGGCAGGCTTTAGCATATGCAGTTAGGCCCCGTAGGATGATTTTAGCTAAAAAGTGCCCCAAACACTCAAACGGGCTTGTATCTGGGAAGGGAAAATATGGGTAACATGACTTAGACAGCAAATGATACACTGTTTGCCATGTTTCCAAATTTTTATGCACAGTGGTTACAGCATGAAGCGAATGCATGTGAATATACAAAGGTGCATTGCATTAAACAAGTCCAATGAGCGTCCCAAAATGGCCGGCCTGCCTGCTTTCATCGATCAATTGTTCTAAATTTTTCATTACCCAATGAGCTGAGGTGGAGTCTTAGCCAGTGGTACCATCAGGGAGGTGTGTAAAGCACTTTAGGCTAGACAGCCAATCAGCTGCCAGCTTCCATCTGTCAATCAAATACAGCAGCCAATCAGAAAGCTGCCCATTGATCAGCAGGCCCTTTATGACATCACAAACAGACCCTCAGAACTATCTGTGCATGTCTAATGGCTGGCTGTCAGTTGGGTGGGTGGGTGGCAGAGGGAGGGGATGTCTGTCTCGTTTCTCCTGAAAATTGCGCTTTTTCTGCGTTTGCGGGAAAAGTTGAGGTCCGACGCGCAAAAGTGGGGTATCGTAGAAATCACCTTTTAAAGACGCACATTTCTGGCCCCCCAAAAATGGGCATTTCAAATGAGAAATGAGTCCAATGAACAAAATAGGGTGAATAAGTATGTATTTCAGGGGTGAGTTAGCAGGTTATTGGGGAAGTAAGTCCTGATATTTTTGGAGGTTGCAGGGACCACTACACCATTCAAAATAGGCAGGGTTTAGCATATGCAGTTAGGCCCCGTAGGTTGATTTTAGCTAAAAAGTGCCCCAAACACTCAAACGGGCTTGTATCTGGGAAGGGAAAATATGGGAAACATGACTTAGACAGCAAATGATACACTGTTTGCCATGTTTCCAAATTTTTATGCACAGTGGTTACAGCATGAAGCGAATGCATGTGAATATACAAAGGTGCATTGCATTAAACAAGTCCAATGAGCGTCCCAAAATGGCCGGCCTGCCTGCTTTCATCCATCAATTGTTCGAAATTTTTCATTACCCAATGAGCTGAGGTGGAGTCTTAGCCAGTGGTACCATCAGGGAGGTGTGTAAAGCACTTTAGGCTAGACAGCCAATCAGCTGCCAGCTTCCATCTGTCAATCAAATACAGCAGCCAATCAGAAAGCTGCCCATTGATCAGCAGGCCCTTTATGACATCACAGAAAGACCCTCAGAACTATCTGTGCATGTCTAATGGCTGGCTGTCAGTTGGGCGGGTGGGTGGCAGAGGGAGGGGATGTCTGTCTCGTTTCTCCCTAAAATTGCGGTTTTTCTGCGTTTGCGGGAAAAGTTGAGGTCCGACGCGCAAAAGTGGGGTATCGTAGAAATCACCTTTTAAAGACGCACATTTCTGGCCCCCCAAAATGGGCATTTCAAATGAGAAATGAGTCCAATGAACAAAATAGGGTGAATAAGTATGTATTTCAGGGGTGAGTTAGCAGGTTATTGGGGAAGTAAGTCCTGATATTTTTGGAGGTTGCAGGGACCACTACACCATTCAAAATAGGCAGGGTTTAGCATATGCAGTTAGGCCCCGTAGGTTGATTTTAGCTAAAAAGTGCCCCAAACACTCAAACGGGCTTGTATCTGGGAAGGGAAAAAATGGGAAACATGACTTAGACACCAAATGATACACTGTTTGCCATGTTTCCAAATTTTTATGCACAGCGGTTACAGCATGAAGCGAATGCATGTGAATATACAAAGGTGCATTTCATTAAACAAGTCCAATGAGCATCCCAAAATGGCCGGCCTGCCTGCTTTCATCCATCAATTGTTCTAAATTTTTCATTTCCCAACGAGCTGAGGTGGAGTCTTAGCCAGTGGTACCATCAGGGAGGTGTGTAAAGCACTTTAGGCTAGACAGCCAATCAGCTGCCAGCTTCCATCTGTCAATCAAATACAGCAGCCAATCAGAAAGCTGCCCATTGATCAGCAGGCCCTTTATGACATCACAGAAAGACCCTCAGAACTATCTGTGCATGTCTAATGGCTGGCTGTCAGTTGGGCGGGTGGGTGGCAGAGGGAGGGGATGTCTGTCTCGTTTCTCCCTAAAATTGCGGTTTTTCTGCGTTTACGGGAAAAGTTAAGGTCCGACGCGCAAAAGTGGGGTATCGTAGAAATCACCTTTTAAAGACGCACTTTTCCGCCCCCCCAAAAATGGGCATTTCAAATGAGAAATGAGTCCAATGAACAAAATAGGGTGAATAAGTATGTATTTCAGGGGTGAGTAAGCAGGTTATTGGGGAAGTAAGTCCTGATATTTTTGGAGGTTGCAGGGGCCACTACACCATTCAAAATAGGCAGGCTTTAGCATATGCAGTTAGGCCCCGTAGGATGATTTTAGCTAAAAAGTGCCCCAAACACTCAAACGGGCTTGTATCTGGGAAGGGAAAATATGGGAAACATGACTTAGACAGCAAATGATACACTGTTTGCCATGTTTCCAAATTTGTATGCACAGTGGTTACAGCATGAAGCGAATGCATGTGAATATACAAAGGTGCATTGCATTAAACAAGTCCACTGAGTGTCCCAAAATGGCCGGCCTGCCTGCTTTCATCCATCAATTGTTCTAAATTTTTCATTACCCAATGAGCTGAGGTGGAGTCTTAGCCAGTGGTACCATCAGGGAGGTGTGTAAAGCACTTTAGGCTAGACAGCCAATCAGCTGCCAGCTTCCATCTGTCAATCAAATACAGCAGCCAATCAGAAAGCTGCCCATTGATCAGCAGGCCCTTTATGACATCACAGAAAGACCCTCGGAACTATCTGTGCATGTCTAATGGCTGGCTGTCAGTTGGGTGGGTGGGTGGCAGAGGGAGGGGATGTCTGTCTTGTTTCTCCTAAAAATTGCGGTTTTTCTGCGTTTACGGGAAAAGTTGAGGTCCGACACGCAAAAGTGGGGTATCGTAGAAATCATCTTTTAAAGACGCACATTTCTTGCCCCCCAAAAATGGGCATTTCAAATAAGAAATGAGTCCAATGAACAAAATAGGGTGAATAACTATGTATTTCAGGGGTGAGTTAGCAGGTTATTGGGGAAGTAAGTCCTGATATTTTTGGAGGTTGCAGGGGCCACTACACCATTCAAAATAGGCAGGCTTTAGCATATGCAGTTAGGCCCCGTAGGATGATTTTAGCTAAAAAGTGCCCCAAACACTCAAACGGGCTTGTATCTGGGAAGGGAAAATATGGGAAACATGACTTAGACAGCAAATGATACACTGTTTGCCATGTTTCCAAATTTTTATGCACAGTGGTTACAGCATGAAGCGAATGCATGTGAATATACAAAGGTGCATTGCATTAAACAAGTCCACTGAGTGTCCCAAAATGGCCGGCCTGCCTGCTTTCATCCATCAATTGTTCTAAATTTTTCATTACCCAATGAGCTGAGCTGGAGTCTTAGCCAGTGGTACCATCAGGGAGGTGTGTAAAGCACTTTAGGCTAGACAGCCAATCAGCTGCCAGCTTTTATCTGTCAATCAAATACAGCAGCCAATCAGAAAGCTGCCCATTGATCAGCAGGCCCTTTATGACATCACAAACAGACCCTCAGAACTATCTGTGCATGTCTAATGGCTGGCTGTCAGTTGGGTGGGTGGGTGGCAGAGGGAGGGGATGTCTGTCTCGTTTCTCCTGAAAATTGCGCTTTTTCTGCGTTTACGGGAAAAGTTGAGGTCCGACGCGCAAAAGTGGGGGTATCGTATAAATCACCTTTTAAAGACGCACATTTCTCGCCCCCCAAAAATGGGCATTTCAAATGAGAAATGAGTCCAATGAACAAAATAGGGTTAAAAAGTATGTATTTCAGGGGTGAGTTAGCAGGTTATTGGGGAAGTAAGTCCTGATATTTTTGGAGGTTGCAGGGGCCACTACACCATTTAAAATAGGCAGGTTTTAGCATATGCAGTTAGGCCCTGTAGGATGATTTTAGCTAAAAAGTGCCCCAAACACTCAAATGGGCTTGTATCTGGGAAGGGAAAAAATGGGAACATGACTTAGACACCAAATGATACACTGTTTGCCATGTTTCCAAATTTTTATGCACAGCGGTTACAGCATGAAGCGAATGCATGTTAATATACAAAGGTGCATTTCATTAAACAAGTCCAATGAGCATCCCAAAATGGCCGGCCTGCCTGCCTGCTTTCATCCATCAATTGTTCTAAATTTTTCATTTCCCAACGAGCTGAGGTGGAGTCTTAGCCAGTGGTACCATCAGGGAGTTGTGTAAAGCACTTTAGGCTAGACAGCCAATCAGCTGCCAGCTTCCATCTGTCAATCAAATACAGCAGCCAATCAGAAAGCGTCCCATTGATCAGCAGGCCCTTTATGACATCACAAACAGACCCTCAGAACTATCTGTGCATGTCTAATGGCTGGCTGTCAGTTGAGCGGGTGGGTGGCAGAGGGAGGGGATGTCTGTCTCGTTTCTCCTGAAAATTGCGCTTTTTCTGCGTTTACGGGAAAAGTTGAGGTCCGACGCGCAAAAGTGGGGTATCGTAGAAATCACCTTTTAAAGACGCACATTTCTGGCTCCACAAAAATGGGCATTTCAAATGAGAAATGAGTCCAATGAACAAAATAGGATGAATAAGTATGTATTTCAGGGGTGAGTTAGCAGGTTATTGGTGAAGTAAGTCCTGATATTTTTGGAGGTTGCAGGGGCCACTACACCATTCAAAATAGGCAGGCTTTAGCATATGCAGTTAGGCCCTGTAGGATGATTTTAGCTAAAAAGTGCCCCAAACACTCAAACGGGCTTGCATCTGGGAAGGGAAAATATGGGAAACATGACTTAGACACCAAAAGATACACTAAATGCCTTGTTTCCAAATTTTTATGCACAGTGGTTACAGCATGAAGCGAATGCATGTGAATATACAAAGGTGCATTGCATTAAACAAGTCCACTGAGTGTCCCAAAATTGCCGGCCTGCCTGCATTCATCCATCAATTGTTCTAAATTTTTCATTACCCAATGAGCTGAGGTGGAGTCTTAGCCACTGGTACCATCAGGGAGGTGTGTAAAGCACTTTAGGCTAGACAGCCAATTAGCTGCCAGCTTCCATCTGTCAATCAAATACAGCAACCAATCAGAAAGCTGCCCATTGATCAGCAGGCCCTTTATGACATCACAGACAGACCCTCAGAACTATCTGTGCATGTCTAATTGCTGGTTGTCAGTTGGGCGGGTGGGTGGCAGAGGGAGGGGATGTCTGTCTCGTTTCTCCTGAAAATTGCAGTTTTTCTGCGTTTACGGGAAAAGTTGAGGTCCGACGCGCAAAAGTGGGGTATCGTAGAAATCACCTTTTAAAGTCCCACATTTCCGGCCCCCCAAAAATGGGCATTTCAAATGAGAAATGAGTCCAATGAACAAAATAGGGTGAATAAGTATGTATTTCAGGGGTGAGTTAGCAGGTTATTGGTGAAGTAAGTCCTGATATTTTTGGAGGTTGCAGGGGCCACTACACCATTCAAAATAGGCAGGCTTTAGCATATGCAGTTAGGCCCTGTAGGATGATTTTAGCTAAAAAGTGCCCCAAACACTCAAACGGGCTTGCATCTGGGAAGGGAAAATATGGGAAACATGACTTAGACACCAAAAGATACACTAAATGCCATGTTTCCAAATTTTTATGCACAGTGGTTACAGCATGAAGCGAATGCATGTGAATATACAAAGGTGCATTGCATTAAACAAGTCCACTGAGTGTCCCAAAATTGCCGGCCTGCCTGCATTCATCCATCAATTGTTCTAAATTTTTCATTACCCAACGAGCTGAGGTGGAGTCTTAGCCACTGGTACCATCAGGGATGTGTGTAAAGCACTTTAGGCTAGACAGCCAATCAGCTGCCAGCTTCCATCTGTCAATTAAATACAGCAACCAATCAGAAAGCTGCCCATTGATCAGCAGGCCCTTTATGACATCACAGACAGACCCTCAGAACTATCTGTGCATGTCTAATTGCTGGTTGTCAGTTGGGCGGGTGGGTGGAAGAGGGAGGGGATGTCTGTCTCGTTTCTCCTGAAAATTGCAGTTTTTCTGCGTTTACGGGAAAAGTTGAGGTCCGACGCGCAAAAGTGGGGTATCGTAGAAATCACCTTTTAAAGTCGCACATTTCCGGCCCCCCAAAAATGGGCATTTCAAATGAGAAATGAGTCCAATGAACAAAATAGGGTGAATAAGTATTTATTTCAGGGGTGATTTAGCAGGTTATTGGGGAAGTAAGTCCTGATATTTTTGGAGGTTGCAGGGGCCACTACACCATTTAAAATAGGCAGGTTTTAGCATATGCAGTTAGGCCCTGTAGGATGATTTTAGCTAAAAAGTGCCCCAAACACTCAAATGGGCTTGTATCTGGGAAGGGAAAAAATGGGAAACATGACTTAGACACCAAATGATACACTGTTTGCCATGTTTCCAAATTTTTATGCACAGCGGTTACAGCATGAAGCGAATGCATGTGAATATACAAAGGTGCATTGCATTAAACAAGTCCAATGAGCGTCCCAAAATGGCCGGCCTGCCTGCTTTCATCCATCAATTGTTCTAAATTTTTCATTTCCCAACGAGCTGAGGTGGAGTCTTAGCCAGTGGTACCATCAGGGAGGTGTGTAAAGCACTTTAGGCTAGACAGCCAATCAGCTGCCAGCTTCTATCTGTCAATCAAATACAGCAGCCAATCAGAAAGCTGCCCCTTAATCAGCAGGCCCTTTATGACATCACAGAAAGACCCTCAGAACTATCTGTGCATGTCTAATGGCTGGCTGTCAGTTGGGCGGGTGGGTGGCAGAGGGAGGGGATGTCTGTCTCGTTTCTCCTGAAAATTGTGTTTTTTCTGCGTTTACGGGAAAAGGTGAGGTCCGACGCGCAAAAGTGGGGTATCGTAGAAATCACCTTTTAAAGACGCACATTTCTGCCCCCCCAAAAATGGGCATTTCAAATGAGAAATGAGTCCAATGAACAAAATAGGGTGAATAAGTATGTATTTCAGGGGTGAGTTAGCAGGTTATTGGGGAAGTAAGTCCTGATATTTTTGGAGGTTGCAGGGGCCACTACACCATTCAAAATAGGCAGGGTTTAGCATATGCAGTTAGGCCCCGTAGGTTGATTTTAGCTAAAAAGTGCCCCAAACACTCAAACGGGCTTGTATCTGGGAAGGGAAAAAATGGGAAACATGACTTAGACAGCAAATGATACACTGTTTGCCATGTTTCCAAATTTTTATGCACAGTGGTTACAGCATGAAGCGAATGCATGTGAATATACAAAGGTGCATTGCATTAAACAAGTCCAATGAGCGTCCCAAAATGGCCGGCCTGCCTGCTTTCATCCATCAATTGTTCTAAATTTTTCATTACCCAATGAGCTGAGGTGGAGTCTTAGCCAGTGGTACCATCAGGGAGGTGTGTAAAGCACTTTAGGCTAGACAGCCAATCAGCTGCCAGCTTCCATCTGTCAATCAAATACAGCAGCCAATCAGAAAGCTGCCCATTGATCAGAAGGCCCTTTATGACATCACAGACAGACCCTCAGAACTATCTGTGCATGTCTAATGGCGGGCTGTCAGTTGGGCGGGTGGGTGGCAGAGGGAGGGGATGTCTGTCTCGTTTCTCCTGAAAATTGCGCTTTTTCTGCGTTTACGGGAAAAGTCGAGGTCCGACGCGCAAAAGTGGGGTATCGTAGAAATCACCTTTTAAAGACGCACATTTCTGGCCCCCCAAAAATGGGCATTTCAAATGAGAAATGAGTCCAATGAACAAAATAGGGTGAATAAGTATGTATTTCAGGGGTGAGTTAGCAGGTTATTGGGGAAGTAAGTCCTGATATTTTTGGAGGTTGCAGGGGCCACTACACCATTCAAAATAGGCAGGGTTTAGCATATGCAGTTAGGCCCCGTAGGTTGATTTTAGCTAAAAAGTGCCCCAAACACTCAAACGGGCTTGTATCTGGGAAGGGA
This sequence comes from Crinia signifera, assembly GCF_055691185.1. NCBI lineage: Eukaryota > Metazoa > Chordata > Amphibia > Anura > Myobatrachidae > Crinia > Crinia signifera. The sequence goes on along the minus strand of NC_139221.1, from coordinate 174,226,335 downwards.
AAATATGGGAAACATGACTTAGACAGCAAATGATACACTGTTTGCCATGTTTCCAAATTTTTATGCACAGTGGTTACAGCATGAAGCGAATGCATGTGAATATACAAAGGTGCATTGCATTAAACAAGTCCAATGAGCGTCCCAAAATGGCCGGCCTGCCTGCTTTCATCCATCAATTGTTCTAAATTTTTCATTACCCAATGAGCTGAGGTGGAGTCTTAGCCAGTGGTACCATCAGGGAGGTGTGTAAAGCACTTTAGGCTAGACAGCCAATCAGCTGCCAGCTTCCATCTGTCAATCAAATACAGCAGCCAATCAGAAAGCTGCCCATTGATCAGAAGGCCCTTTATGACATCACAGACAGCCCCTTCAGAACTATCTGTGCATGTCTAATGGCGGGCTGTCAGTTGGGCGGGTGGGTGGCAGAGGGAGGGGATGTCTGTCTCGTTTCTCCTGAAAATTGCGCTTTTTCTGCGTTTACGGGAAAAGTCGAGGTCCGACGCGCAAAAGTGGGGTATCGTAGAAATCACCTTTTAAAGACGCACATTTCTGGCCCCCCAAAAATGGGCATTTCAAATGAGAAATGAGTCCAATGAACAAAATAGGGTGAATAAGTATGTATTTCAGGGGTGAGTTAGCAGGTTATTGGGGAAGTAAGTCGTGATATTTTTGGAGGTTGCAGGGGCCACTACACCATTCAAAATAGGCAGGGTTTAGCATATGCAGTTAGGCCCCGTAGGTTGATTTTAGCTAAAAAGTGCCCCAAACACTCAAACGGGCTTGTATCTGGGAAGGGAAAATATGGGAAACATGACTTAGACAGCAAATGATACACTGTTTGCCATGTTTCCAAATTTTTATGCACAGTGGTTACAGCATGAACGAATGCATGTGAATATACAAAGGTGCATTGCATTAAACAAGTCCAATGAGCGTCCCAAAATGGCCGGCCTGCCTGCTTTCATCCATCAATTGTTCTAAATTTTTCATTACCCAATGAGCTGAGGTGGAGTCTTAGCCAGTGGTACCATCAGGGAGGTGTGTAAAGCACTTTAGGCTAGACAGCCAATCAGCTGCCAGCTTCCATCTGTCAATCAAATACAGCAGCCAATCAGAAAGCTGCCCATTGATCAGCAGGCCCTTTATGACATCACAGAAAGACCCTCAGAACTATCTGTGCATGTCTAATGGCTGGCTGTCCGTTGGGCGGGTGGGTGGCAGAGGGCGGGGATGTCTGTCTCGTTTCTCCCTAAAATTGTGGTTTTTCTGCGTTTACGGGAAAAGTTGAGGTCCGACGCGCAAAAGTGGGGTATCGTAGAAATCACCTTTTAAAGAGGCACATTTCTGGTCCCCCAAAAATGGGCATTTCAAATGAGAAATGAGTCCAATGAACAAAATAGGATGAATAAGTATGTATTTCAGGGGTGAGTTAGCAGGTTATTGGTGAAGTAAGTCCTGATATTTTTGGAGGTTGCAGGGGCCTCTACACCATTCAAAATAGGCAGGCTTTAGCATATGCAGTTATGCCCCGTAGGATGATTTTAGCTAAAAAGTGCCCCAAACACTCAAACGGGCTTGTATCTGGGAAGGGAAAATATGGGAAACATGACTTAGACAGCAAATGATACACTGTATGCCATGTTTCCAAATTTTTATGCACAGTGGTTACAGCATGAAGCGAATGCATGTGAATATACCAAAGGTGCATTGCATTAAACAAGTCCAATGAGCGTCCCAAAATGGCCGGCCTGCCTGCTTTCATCCATCAATTGTTCTAAATTTTTCATTACCCAATGAGCTGAGGTGGAGTCTTAGCCAGTGGTACCATCAGGGAGATGTGTAAAGCACTTTAGGCTAGACAGCCAATCAGCTGCCAGCTTCCATCTGTCAATCAAATACAGCAGCCAATCAGAAAGCTGCCCATTGATCAGCAGGCCCTTTATGACATCACAAACAGACCCTCAGAACTATCTGTGCATGTCTAATGGCTGGCTGTCAGTTGGGTGGGTGGGTGGCAGAGGGAGGGGATGTCTGTCTCGTTTCTCCTGAAAATTGCGCTTTTTCTGCGTTTACGGGAAAAGTTGAGGTCCGACGCGCAAAAGTGGGGTATCGTAGAAATCACCTTTTAAAGACGCACATTTCTGGCCCCCCAAAAATGGGCATTTCAAATGAGAAATGAGTCCAATGAACAAAATAGGATGAATAAGTATGTATTTCAGGGGTGAGTTAGCAGGTTATTGGTGAAGTAAGTCCTGATATTTTTGGAGGTTGCAGGGGCCACTACACCATTCAAAATAGGCAGGCTTTAGCATATGCAGTTATGCCCCGTAGGATGATTTTAGCTAAAAAGTGCCCCAAACACTCAAACGGGCTTGTATCTGGGAAGGGAAAATATGGGAAACATGACTTAGACAGCAAATGATACTCTGTTTGCCATGTTTCCAAATTTTTATGCACAGTGGTTACAGCATGAAGCGAATGCATTTGAATATACAAAGGTGCATTGCATTAAACAAGTCCACTGAGTGTCCCAAAATTGACAGCCTGCCTGCATTCATCCATCAATTGTTCTAAATTTTTCATTACCCAATGAACTGAGGTGGAGTCTTAGCCACTGGTACCATCAGGGAGGTGTGTAAAGCACTTTAGGCTACACAGCCAATCAGCTGCCAGCTTCCATCTGTCAATCAAATACAGCAACCAATCAGAAAGCTGCCCATTGATCAGAAGGCCCTTTATGACATCACAGACAGACCCTCAGAACTATCTGTGCATGTCTAATTGCTGGCTGTCAGTTGGGCGGGTGGGTGGCAGAGGGAGGGGATGTCTGTCTCGTTTCTCCTGAAAATTGCGCTTTTTCTGCGTTTACGGGAAAAGTTGAGGTCCGACGCGCAAAAGTGGGGTATCGTAGAAATCACCTTTTAAAGACGCACATTTCTGGCCCCCCAAAAATGGGCATTTCAAATGAGAAATGAGTCCAATGAACAAAATAGGGTGAATAAGTATGTATTTCAGGGGTGATTTAGCAGATTATTGGGGAAGTAAGTCCTGATATTTTTGGAGGTTGCAGGGGCCACTACACCATTCAAAATAGGCAGGCTTTAGCATATGCAGTTAGGCCCCGTAGGATGATTTTAGCTAAAAAGTGCCCCAAACACTCAAACGGGCTTGTATCTGGGAAGGGAAAATATGGGAAACATGACTTAGACAGCAAATGATACACTGTTTGCAATGTTTCCAAATTTTTATGCACAGTGGTTACAGCATGAAGTGAATGCATGTGAATATACAAAGGTGCATTGCATTAAACAAGTCCACTGAGTGTCCCAAAATTGCCGGCCTGCCTGCATTCATCCATCAATTGTTCTAAATTTTTCATTACCCAATGAGCTGAGGTGGAGTCTTAGCCACTGGTACCATCAGGGAGGTGTGTAAAGCACTTTAGGCTAGACAGCCAATCAGCTGCCAGCTTCCATCTGTCAATCAAATACAGCAACCAATCAGAAAGCTGCCCATTGATCAGCAGGCCCTTTATGACATCACAGACAGACCCTCAGAACTATCTGTGCATGTCTAATTGCTGGCTGTCAGTTATGCGGGTGGGTGGCAGAGGGAGGGGATGTCTGTCTCGTTTCTCCTGAAAATTGCAGTTTTTCTGCGTTTACGGGAAAAGTTGAGGTCCGACGCGCAAAAGTGGGGTATCGTAGAAATCACCTTTTAAAGTCGCACATTTCCGGCCCCCCAAAAATGGGCATTTCAAATGAGAAATGAGTCCAATGAACAAAATAGGGTGAATAAGTATGTATTTCAGGGGTGATTTAGCAGATTATTGGGGAAGTAAGTCCTGATATTTTTGGAGGTTGCAGGGGCCACTACACCATTTAAAATAGGCAGGTTTTAGCATATGCAGTTAGGCCCTGTAGGATGATTTTAGCTAAAAAGTGCCCCAAACACTCAAATGGGCTTGTATCTGGGAAGGGAAAAAATGGGAAACATGACTTAGACACCAAATGATACACTGTTTGCCATGTTTCCAAATTTTTATGCACAGTGGTTACAGCATGAAGCGAATGCATGTGAATATACAAAGGTGCATTGCATTAAACAAGTCCAATGAGCGTCCCAAAATGGCCGGCCTGCCTGCTTTCATCCATCAATTGTTCTAAATTTTTCATTTCCCAACGAGCTGAGGTGGAGTCTTAGCCAGTGGTACTATCAGGGAGGTGTGTAAAGCACTTTAGGCTAGACTGCCAATCAGCTGCCAGCTTCTATCTGTCAATCAAATACAGCAGCCAATCAGAAAGCTGCCCCTTAATCAGCAGGCCCTTTATGACATCACAGAAAGACCCTCAGAACTATCTGTGCATGTCTAATGGCTGGCTGTCAGTTGGGCGGGTGGGTGGCAGAGGGAGGGGATGTCTGTCTCGTTTCTCCTGAAAATTGCGTTTTTTCTGCGTTTACGGGAAAAGTTGAGGTCCGATGCGCAAAAGTGGGGTATCGTAGAAATCACCTTTTAAAGACGCACATTTCTGGCCCCCCAAAAATGGGCATTTCAAATGAGAAATGAGTCCAATGAACAACATAGGGTTAATAAGTATGTATTTCAGGGGTGAGTTAGCAGGTTATTGGGGAAGTAAGTCCTGATATTTTTGAAGGTTGCAGGGGCCACTACACCATTCAAAATAGGCAGGCTTTAGCATATGCAGTTAGGCCCCGTAGGATGATTTTAGCTAAAAAGTGCCCCAAACACTCAAACGGGCTTGTATCTGGGAAGGCAAAATATGAGAAACATGACTTAGACAGCAAATGATACACTGTTTGTCATGTTTCCAAATTTTTATGCACAGTGGTTACAGCATGAAGCGAATGCATGTGAATATACAAAGGTGCATTGCATTAAACAAGTCCACTGAGTGTCCCAAAATGGCTGGCCTGCCTGCTTTCATCCATCAATTGTTCTAAATTTTTCATTACCCAATGAGCTGAGGTGGAGTCTTAGCCAGTGGTACCATCAGGGAGGTGTGTAAAGCACTTTAGGCTAGACAGCCAATCAGCTGCCAGCTTCCATCTGTCAATCAAATACAGCAACCAATCAGAAAGCTGCCCATTGATCAGCAGGCCCTTTATGACATCACAGACAGACCCTCAGAGCTATCTGTGCATGTCTAATTGCTGGCTGTCAGTTGGGCGGGTGGGTGGCATAGGGGGGGGATGTCTGTCTCGTTTCTCCTGAAAATTACAGTTTTTCTGCGTTTACGGGAAAAGTTGAGGTCCGACACGCAAAAGTGGGGTATCGTAGAAATCACCTTTTAAAGTCGCACATTTCCGGCGCCCCAAAAATGGGCATTTCAAATGAGAAATGAGTCGAATGAACAAAATAGGGTGAATAAGTATGTATTTCAGGGGTGATTTAGCAGATTATTGGGGAAGTAAGTCCTGATATTTTTGGAGGTTGCAGGGGCCACTACACCATTTAAAATAGGCAGGTTTTAGCATATGCAGTTAGGCCCTGTAGGATGATTTTAGCTAAAAAGTGCCCCAAACACTCAAATGGGCTTGTATCTGGGAAGGGAAAAAATGGGAAACATGACTTAGACACCAAATGATACACTGTTTGCCATGTTTCCAAATTTTTATGCACAGCGGTTACAGCATGAAGCGAATGCATGTGAATATACAAAGGTGCATTGCATTAAACAAGTCCAATGAGCGTCCCAAAATGGCCGGCCTGCCTGCTTTCATCCATCAATTGTTCTAAATTTTTCATTACACAATGAGCTGAGGTGGAGTCTTAGCCAGTGGTACCATCAGGGAGGTGTGTAAAGCACTTTAGGCTAGACAGCCAATCAGCTGCCAGCTTCCATCTGTCAATCAAATACAGCAGCCAATCAGAAAGCTGCCCATTGATCAGCAGGCCCTTTATGACATCACAAACAGACCCTCAGAACTATCTGTGCATGTCTAATGGCTGGCTGTCAGTTGGGTGGGTGGGTGGCAGAGGGAGGGGATGTCTGTCTCGTTTCTCCTGAAAATTGCGCTTTTTCTGCGTTTACGGGAAAAGTTGAGGTCCGACGCGCAAAAGTGGGGTATCGTAGAAATCACCTTTTGAAGACGCACATTTCTGGCCCCCCAAAAATGGGCATTTCAAATGAGAAATGAGTCCAATGAACAAAATAGGATGAATAAGTATGTATTTCAGGGGTGAGTTAGCAGGTTATTGGTGAAGTAAGTCCTGATATTTTTGGAGGTTGCAGGGGCCACTACACCATTCAAAATAGGCAGGCTTTAGCATATGCAGTTATGCCCCGTAGGATGATTTTAGCTAAAAAGTGCCCCAAACACTCAAACGGGCTTGTATCTGGGAAGGGAAAATATGGGAAACATGACTTAGACAGCAAATGATACACTGTTTGCCATGTTTCCAAATTTTTATGCACAGTGGTTACAGCATGAAGCGAATGCATGTGAATATACAAAGGTGCATTGCATTAAACAAGTCCACTGAGTGTCCCAAAATTGACGGCCTGCCTGCATTCATCCATCAATTGTTCTAAATTTTTCATTACCCAATGAGCTGAGGAGGAGTCTTAGCCACTGGTACCATCAGGGAGGTGTGTAAAGCACTTTAGGCTAGACAGCCAATCAGCTGCCAGCTTCCATCTGTCAATCAAATACAGCAACCAATCAGAAAGCTGCCCATTGATCAGCAGGCCCTTTATGACATCACAGACAGACCCTCAGAACTATCTGTGCATGTCTAATTGCTGGCTGTCAGTTGGGCGGGTGGGTGGCAGAGGGAGGGGATGTCTGTCTCGTTTCTCCTGAAAATTGCGCTTTTTCTGCGTTTACGGGAAAAGTTGAGGTCCGACGCGCAAAAATGGGGTATTGTAGAAATCACCATTTAAAGACGCACATTTCTGGCCCCCCAAAAATGGGCATTTCAAATGAGAAATGAGTCCAATGAACAAAATAGTGTGAATAAGTATGTATTTCAGGGGTGAGTTAGCAGGTTATTGGGGAAGTAAGTCCTGATATTTTTGGAGGTTGCAGGGGCCACTACACCATTAAAAATAGGCAGGCTTTAGCATATGCAGTTAGGCCCCGTAGGTTGATTTTAGCTAAAAAGTGCCACAAACACTCAAACGGGCTTGTATCTGGGAAGGGAAAATATGGGAAACATGACTTAGACAGCAAATGATACACTGTTTGCCATGTTTCCAAATTTTTATGCACAGTGGTTACAGCATGAAGCGAATGCATGTGAATATACAAAGGTGCATTGCATTAAACAAGTCCAATGAGCGTCCCAAAATGGCCGGCCTGCCTGCTTTCATCCATCAATTGTTCTAAATTTTTCATTACCCAATGAGCTGAGGTGGAGTCTTAGCCAGTGGTACCATCAGGGAGGTGTGTAAAGCACTTTAGGCTAGACAGCCAATCAGCTGCCAGCTTCCATCTGTCAATCAAATACAGCAGCCAATCAGAAAGCTGCCCATTGATCAGCAGGCCCTTTATGACATCACAAACAGACCCTCAGAACTATCTGTGCATGTCTAATGGCTGGCTGTCAGTTGGGTGGGTGGGTGGCAGAGGGAGGGGATGTCTGTCTCGTTTCTCCTGAAAATTGCAGTTTTTCTGCGTTTACGGGAAAAGTTGAGGTCCGACGCGCAAAAGTGGGGTATCGTAGAAATCACCTTTTAAAGAAGCACATTTCTGGCCCCCCAAAAATGGGCATTTCAAATGAGAAATGAGTCCAATGAACTTAATAGGGTGAATAAGTATGTATTTCAGGGGTGAGTTAGAAGGTTATTGGGGAAGTAAGTCCTGATATTTTTGGAGGTTGCAGGGGCCACTACACCATTCAAAATAGGCAGGGTTTAGCATATGCAGTTAGGCCCCGTAGGTTGATTTTAGCTAAAAAGTGCCCCAAACACTCAAACGGGCTTGTATCTGGGAAGGGAAAATATGAGAAACATGACTTAGACAGCAAATGATACACTGTTTGCCATGTTTCCAAATTTTTATGCACAGTGGTTACAGCATGAAGCGAATGCATGTGAATATACAAAGGTGCATTGCATTAAACAAGTCCAATGAGCGTCCCAAAATGGCCGGCCTGCCTGCTTTCATCCATCAATTGTTCTAAATTGTTCATTACCCAATGAGCTGAGGTGGAGTCTTAGCCAGTGGTACCATCAGGGAGGTGTGTAAAGCACTTTAGGCTAGACAGCCAATCAGCTGCCAGCTTCCATCTGTCAATCAAATACAGCAGCCAATCAGAAAGCTGCCCAGTGATCAGCAGGCCCTTTATGACATCACAAACAGACCCTCAGAACTATCTGTGCATGTCTAATGGCTGGCTGTCAGTTGGGTGGGTGGGTGGCAGAGGGAGGGGATGTCTGTCTCGTTTCTCCTGAAAATTGCGCTTTTTCTGCGTTTACGGGAAAAGTTGAGGTCCGACGCGCAAAAGTGGGGTATCGTAGAAATCACCTTTTAAAGACGCACATTTCTGGCCCCCCAAAAATGGGCATTTCAAATGAGAAATGAGTCCAATGAACAAAATAGGGTTAATAAGTATGTATTTCAGGGGTGAGTTAGCAGGTTATTGGGGAAGTAAGTCCTGATATTTTTGGAGGTTGCAGGGGCCACTACACCATTCAAAATAGGCAGGCTTTAGCATATGCAGTTAGGCCCCGTAGGATGATTTTAGCTAAAAAGTGCCCCAAACACTCAAACGGGCTTGTATCTGGGAAGGGAAAATATGAGAAACATGACTTAGACAGCAAATGATACACTGTTTGCCATGTTTCCAAATTTTTATGCACAGTGGTTACAGCATGAAGCGAATGCATGTGAATATACAAAGGTGCATTGCATTAAACAAGTCCACTGAGTGTCCCAAAATGGCTGGCCTGCCTGCTTTCATCCATCAATTGTTCTAAATTTTTCATTACCCAATGAGCTGAGGTGGAGTCTTAGCCAGTGGTACCATCAGGGAGGTGTGTAAAGCACTTTAGGCTAGACAGCCAATCAGCTGCCAGCTTCCATCTGTCAATCAAATACAGCAACAAATCAGAAAGCTGCCCATTGATCAGCAGGCCCTTTATGACATCACAGACAGACCCTCAAAACTATCTGTGCATGTCTAATGGCTGGCTGTCAGTTGGGCGGGTGGGTGGCAGAGGGAGGGGATGTCTGTCTCGTTTCTCCTGAAAATTGCAGTTTTTCTGCGTTTACGGGAAAAGTTGAGGTCTGACGCGCAAAAGTGGGGTATCGTAGAAATCACCTTTTAAAGTCGCACATTTCCAACCCCCCAAAAATGGGCATTTCAAATGAGAAATGAGTCCAATGAACAAAATAGAGTGAATAAGTATGTATTTCAGGGGTGAGTTAGCAGGTTATTGGGGAAGTAAGTCCTGATATTTTTGGAGGTTGCAGGGGCCACTACACCATTTAAAATTGGCAGGTTTTAGCATATGCAGTTAGGCCCTGTAGGATGATTTTAGCTAAAAAGTGCCCCAAACACTCAAATGGGCTTGTATCTGGGAAAGGAAAAAATGGGAAACATGACTTAGACACCAAATGATACACTGTTTGCCATGTTTCCAAATTTTTATGCACAGCGGTTACAGCATGAAGCGAATGCATGTGAATATACAAAGGTGCATTTCATTAAACAAGTCCAATGAGCATCCCAAAATGGCCGGCCTGCCTGCTTTCATCCATCAATTGTTCTAAATTTTTCATTTCCTAACGAGCTGAGGTGGAGTCTTAGCCAGTGGTACCATCAGGGAGGTGTGTAAAGCACTTTAGGCTAGACAGCCAATCAGCTGCCAGCTTCCATTCTTCAATCAAATACAGCAGCCAATCAGAAAGCTGCCCATTGATCAGTAGGCCCTTTATGACATCACAGACAGACCCTCAGAACTATCTGTGCATGTCTAATGGCGGGCTGTCAGTTTGGCGGGTGGGTGGCAGAGGGAGGGGATGTCTGTCTCGTTTCTCCTGAAAATTGCGCTTTTTCTGCGTTTACGGGAAAAGTTGAGGTCCGACGCGCAAAAGTGGGGTATCGTAGAAATCACCTTTTAAAGACGCACATTTCTGCCCCCCCAAAAATGGGCATTTCAAATGAGAAATGAGTCCAATGAACAAAATAGGGTGAATAAGTATGTATTTCAGGGGTGAGTTAGCAGGTTATTGGGGAAGTATGTCCTGATATTTTTGGAGGTTGCAGGGGCCACTACACCATTCAAAATAGGCAGGCTTTAGCATATGCAGTTAGGCCCCGTAGGATGATTTTAGCTAAAAAGTGCCCCAAACACTCAAACGGGCTTGTATCTGGGAAGGGAAAATATGGGAAACATGACTTAGACAGCAAATGATACACTGTTTGCCATGTTTCCTAATTTTAATGCACAGTGGTTACAGCATGAAGCGAATGCATGTGAATATACAAAGGTGCATTGCATTAAACAAGTCCACTGAGTGTCCCAAAATGGCCTACCTGCCTGCTTTCATCCATCAATTGTTCTAAATTTTTCATTACCCAATGAGCTGAGGTGGAGTCTTAGCCAGTGGTACCATCAGGGAGGTGTGTAAAGCACTTTAGGCTAGACAGCCAATCAGCTGCCAGCTTCCATCTGTCAATCAAATACAGCAGCCAATCAGAAAGCTGCCCATTGATTAGCAGGCCCTTTATGACATCACAGAAAGACCCTCAGAACTACCTGTGCATGTCTAATGGCTGGCTGTCAGTTGGGCGGGTGGGTGGCAGAGGGAGGGGATGTCTGTCTCGTTTCTCCCTAAAATTGCGTTTTTTCTGCGTTTACGGGAAAAGTTGAGGTCCAACGCGCAAAAGTGGGGTATCGTAGAAATCACCTTTTAAAGACGCACATTTCTGCCCCCCCAAAAATGGGCATTTCAAATGAGAAATGAGTCCAATGAACAAAATAGGGTGAATAAGTATGTATTTTAGGGATGAGTTAGCAGGTTATTGGGGAAGTAAGTCCTGATATTTTTGAAGGTTGCAGGGGCCACTACACCATTCAAAATAGGCAGGCTTTAGCATATGCAGTTAGGCCCCGTAGGTTGATTTTAGCTAAAAAGTGCCCCAAACACTCAAACGGGCTTGTATCTGGGAAGGGAAAATATGGGAAACATGACTTAGACAGCAAATGATACACTGTATGCCATGTTTCCAAATTTTTATGCACAGTGGTTACAGCATGAAGCGAATGCATGTGAATATACAAAGGTGCATTTCATTAAACAAGTTCAATGAGCATCCCAAAATGGCCGGCCTGCCTGCTTTCATCCATCAATTGTTCTAAATTTTTCATTTCCCAACGAGCTGTGGTGGAGTCTTAGCCAGTGGTACCATCAGGGAGGTGTGTAAAGCACTTTAGGCTAGACAGCCAATCAGCTGCCAGCTTCCATTCTTCAATCAAATACAGCAGCCAATCAGAAAAATGCCCATTGATCAGTAGGCCCTTTATGACATCACAGACAGACCCTCAGAACTATCTGTGCATGTCTAATGGTGGGCTGTCAGTTGGGCGGGTGGGTGGCAGAGGGAGGGGATGTCTGTCTCGTTTCTCCTGAAAATTGCGCTTTTTCTGCGTTTACGGGAAAAGTTGAGGTCCGACGCGCAAAAGTGGGGTATCGTAGAAATCACCTTTTAAAGACGCACATTTCTGCCCCCCCCAAAAATGGGCATTTCAAATGAGAAATGAGTCCAATGAACAAAATAGGGTGAATAAGTATGTATTTCAGGGATGAGTTAGCAGGTTATTGGGGAAGTATGTCCTGATATTTTTGGAGGTTGCAGGGGCCACTACACCATTCAAAATAGGCAGGCTTTAGCATATGCAGTTAGGCCCAGTAGGATGATTTTAGCTAAAAAGTGCCCCAAACACTCAAACGGGCTTGTATCTGGGAAGGGAAAATATGGGAAACATGACTTAGACAGCAAATGATACACTGTTTGTCATGTTTCCAAATTTTTATGCACAGTGGTTACAGCATGAAGCGAATGCATGTGAATATACAAAGGTGCATTGCATTAAACAAGTCCACTGAGTGTCCCAAAATGGCCTATCTGCCTGCTTTCATCCATCAATTGTTCTAAATTTTTCATTACCCAATGAGCTGAGGTGGAGTCTTAGCCAGTGGTACCATCAGGGAGGTGTGTAAAGCACTTTAGGCTAGACAGCCAATCAGCTGCCAGCTTCCATCTGTCAATCAAATACAGCTGCCAATCAGAAAGCTGCCCATTGATCAGCAGGCCCTTTATGACATCACAGAAAGACCCTCAGAACTATCTGTGCATGTCTAATGGCTGGCTGTCAGTTGGGCGGGTGGGTGGCAGAGGGAGGGGATGTCTGTCTCGTTTCTCCCTAAAATTACGTTTTTTCTGCGTTTACGGGAAAAGTTGAGGTCCGACTCGCAAAAGTGGGGTATCGTAGAAATCACCTTTTAAAGACGCACATTTCTGCCCCCCCCCCCAAAAATGGGCATTTTAAATGAGAAATGAGTCCAATGAACAAAATAGGGTGAATAAGTATGTATTTCAGGGGTGAGTTAGCAGGTTATTGCGGAAGTAAGTCCTGATATTTTTGGAGGTTGCAGGGGCCACTACACCATTCAAAATAGGCAGGCTTTAGCATATGCAGTTAGGCCCCGTAGGTTGATTTTAGCTAAAAAGTGCCCCAAACACTCAAACGGGCTTGTATCTGGGAAGGGAAAATATGGGAAACATGACTTAGACAGCAAATGATACACTGTATGCCATGTTTCCAAATTTTTATGCACAGTGGTTACAGCATGAAGCGAATGCATGTGAATATACAAAAGGTGCATTGCATTAAACAAGTCCAATGAGCGTCCCAAAATGGCCGGCCTGCCTGCTTTCATCCATCAATTGTTCTAAATTTTTCATTACCCAATGAGCTGAGGTGGAGTCTTAGCCAGTGGTACCATCAGGGAGGTGTGTAAAGCACTTTAGGCTAGACAGCCAATCAGCTGCCAGCTTCCATCTGTCAATCAAATACAGCAGCCAATCAGAAAGCTGCCCATTGATCAGCAGGCCCTTTATGACATCACAGAAAGACCCTCAGAACTATCTGTGCATGTCTAATGGCTGGCTGTCAGTTGGGCGGGTGGGTGGCAGAGGGAGGGGATGTCTGTCTCATTTCTCCCTAAAATTGCGGTTTTTCTGCGTTTACGGGAAAAGTTGAGGTCCGACGCGCAAAAGTGGGGTATCGTAGAAATCACCTTTTAAAGACGCACATTTCTGCCCCCCCAAAAATGGGCATTTCAAATGAGAAATGAGTCCAATGAACAAAATAGGGTGAATAAGTATGTATTTCAGGCGTGAGTTAGCAGGTTATTGGGGAAGTAAGTCCTGATATTTTTGGAGCTTGCAGGGGCCACTACACCATTCAAAATAGGCAGGCTTTAGCATATGCAGTTAGGCCCCGTAGGTTGATTTTAGCTAAAAAGTGCCCCAAACACTCAAACGGGCTTGTATCTGGGAAGGGAAAATATGGGAAACATGACTTAGACAGCAAATGATACACTGTATGCCATGTTTCCAAATTTTTATGCACAGTGGTTACAGCATGAAGCGAATGCATGTGAATATACAAAGGTGCATTGCATTAAACAAGTCCACTGAGTGTCCCAAAATTGCCGGCCTGCCTGCTTTCATCCATCAATTGTTCTAAATTTTTCATTACCCAATGAGCTGAGGTGGAGTCTTAGCCACTGGTACCATCAGGGAGGTGTGTAAAGCACTTTAGGCAAGAAAGCCAATCAGCTGCCAGCTTCCATCTGTCAATCAAATACAGCAGCCAATCAGAAAGCTGCCCATTGATCAGCAGGCCCTTTATGACATCACAAACAGACCCTCAGAACTATCTGTGCATGTCTAATGGCTGGCTGTCAGTTGGGCGGGTGGGTGGCAGAGGGAGGGGATGTCTGTCTCGTTTCTCCTGAAAATTGCGGTTTTTCTACGTTTACGGGAAAAGTTGAGGTCTGACGCGCAAAAGTGGGGTATCGTAGAAATCACATTTTAAAGACGCACATTTCTGGACCCCCAAAAATGGGCATTTCAAATGAGAAATGAGTCCAATGAACAAAATAGGGTGAATAAGTATGTATTTCAGGCGTGAGTTAGCAGGTTATTGGGGAAGTAAGTCCTGATATTTTTGGAGCTTGCAGGGGCCACTACACCATTCAAAATAGGCAGGCTTTAGCATATGCAGTTAGGCCCCGTAGGTTGATTTTAGCTAAAAAGTGCCCCAAACACTCAAACGGGCTTGTATCTGGGAAGGGAAAATATGGGAAACATGACTTAGACAGCAAATGATACACTGTATGCCATGTTTCCAAATTTTTATGCACAGTGGTTACAGCATGAAGCGAATGCATGTGAATATACAAAGGTGCATTGCATTAAACAAGTCCACTGAGTGTCCCAAAATGGCCGGCCTGCCTGCTTTCATCCATCAATTGTTCTAAATTTTTCATTACCCAATGAGCTGAGGTGGAGTCTTAGCCAGTGGTACCATCAGGGAGGTGTGTAAAGCACTTTAGGCTAGACAGCCAATCAGCTGCCAGCTTCCATCTGTCAATCAAATACAGTTGCCAATCAGAAAGCTGCCCATTGATCAGCAGGCCCTTTATGACATCACAAACAGACCCTCAGAACTATCTGTGCATGTCTAATGGCTGGCTGTCAGTTGGGCGGGTGGGTGGCAGAGGGAGGGGATGTCTGTCTCGTTTCTCCCTAAAATTGCGGTTTTTCTGCGTTTACGGGAAAAGTTGAGGTCCGACGCGCAAAAGTGGGGTATCGTAGAAATCACCTTTTAAAGACGCACATTTCTGTCCCCCCAAAAATGGGCATTTCAAATGAGAAATGAGTCCAATGAACAAAATAGGGTGAATAAGTATGTATTTCAGGCGTGAGTTAGCAGGTTATTGGGGAAGTAAGTCCTGATATTTTTGGAGCTTGCAGGGGCCACTACACCATTCAAAATAGGCAGGTTTTAGCATATGCAGTTAGGCCCCGTAGGATGATTTTAGCTAAAAAGTGCCCCAAACACTCAAACGGGCTTGTATCTGGGAAGGGAAAATATGGGAAACATGACTTAGACAGCAAATGATACACTGTATGCCATGTTTCCAAATTTTTATGCACAGTGGTTACAGCATGAAGCGAATGCATGTGAATATACAAAAGGTGCATTGCATTAAACAAGTCCAATGAGCGTCCCAAAATGGCCGGCCTGCCTGCTTTCATCCATCAATTGTTCTAAATTTTTCATTACCCAATGAGCTGAGGTGGAGTCTTAGCCAGTGGTACCATCAGGGAGGTGTGTAAAGCACTTTAGGCTAGACAGCCAATCAGCTGCCAGCTTCCATCTGTCAATCAAATACAGCAGCCAATCAGAAAGCTGCCCATTGATCAGCAGGCCCTTTATGACATCACAGAAAGACCCTCAGAACTATCTGTGCATGTCTAATGGCTGGCTGTCAGTTGGGCGGGTGGGTGGCAGAGGGAGGGGATGTCTGTCTCGTTTCTCCCTAAAATTGTGGTTTTTCTGAGTTTACGGGAAAAGTTAAGGTCCGACGCGCAAAAGTGGGGTATCGTAGAAATCACCTTTTAAAGACGCACATTTCTGTCCCCCCCAAAAATGGGCATTTCAAATGAGAAATGAGTCCAATGAACAAAATATGGTGAATAAGTATGTATTTCAGGCGTGAGTTAGCAGGTTATTGGGGAAGTAAGTCCTGATATTTTTGGAGCTTGCAGGGGCCACTACACCATTCAAAATAGGCAGGCTTTAGCATATGCAGTTAGGCCCCGTAGGTTGATTTTAGCTAAAAAGTGCCCCAAACACTCAAACGGGCTTGTATCTGGGAAGGGAAAATATGGGAAACATGACTTAGACAGCAAATGATACACTGTATGCCATGTTTCCAAATTTTTATGCACAGTGGTTACAGCATGAAGCGAATGCATGTGAATATACAAAAGGTGCATTGCATTAAACAAGTCCAATGAGCGTCCCAAAATGGCCGGCCTGCCTGCTTTCATCCATCAATTGTTCTAAATTTTTCATTACCCAATGAGCTGAGGTGGAGTCTTAGCCAGTGGTACCATCAGGGAGGTGTGTAAAGCACTTTAGGCTAGACAGCCAATCAGCTGCCAGCTTCCATCTGTCAATCAAATACAGCAGCCAATCAGAAAGCTGCCCATTGATCAGCAGGCCCTTTATGACATCACAGAAAGACCCTCAGAACTATCTGTGCATGTCTAATGGCTGGCTGTCAGTTGGGCGGGTGGGTGGCAGAGGGAGGGGATGTCTGTCTCGTTTCTCCCTAAAATTGTGGTTTTTCTGAGTTTACGGGAAAAGTTAAGGTCCGACGCGCAAAAGTGGGGTATCGTAGAAATCACCTTTTAAAGACGCACATTTCTGGCCCCCCCAAAAATGGGCATTTCAAATGAGAAATGAGTCCAATGAACAAAATAGGGTGAATAAGTATGTATTTCAGGGGTGAGTTAGCAGGTTATTGGAGAAGTAAGTTCTGATATTTTTGGAGGTTGCAGGGGTCACTACACCATTCAAAATAGGCAGGCTTTAGCATATGCAGTTAGGCCCCGTAGGTTGATTTTAGCTAAAAAGTGCCCCAAACACTGAAACGGGCTTGTATCTGGGAAGGGAAAATATGGGAAACATGACCTAGACAGCAAATGATACACTGTATGCCATGTTTCCAAATTTTTATGCACAGTGGTTACAGCATGAAGCGAATGCATGTGAATATACAAAGGTGCATTGCATTAAACAAGTCCAATGAGCGTCCCAAAATGGCCGGCCTGCCTGCTTTCATCCATCAATTGTTCTAAATTTTTCATTACCCAATGAGCTGAGGTGGAGTCTTAGCCAGTGGTACCATCAGGGAGGTGTGTAAAGCACTTTAGGCTAGACAGCCAATCAGCTGCCAGCTTCCATTTGTCAAGCAAATACAGCAGCCAATCAGAAAGCTGCCCATTGATCAGCAGGCCCTTTATGACATCACAGAGAGACCCTCAGAACTATCTGTGCATGTCTAATGGCTGGCTGTCAGTTGGGCGGGTGGGTGGCAGAGGGAGGGGATGTCTGTCTCGTTTCTCCCTAAAATTGCGGTTTTTCTGCGTTTACGGGAAAAGTTGAGGTCCGACGCGCAAAAGTGGGGTATCGTAGAAATCACCTTTTAAAGACGCACATTTCTGCCCCCCCAAAAATGGGCATTTCAAATGAGAAATGAGTCCAATGAACAAAATAGGGTGAATAAGTATGTATTTCAGGCGTGAGTTAGCAGGTTATTGGGGAAGTAAGTCCTGATATTTTTGGAGGTTGCAGGGGTCACTACACCATTCAAAATAGGCAGGCTTTAGCATATGCAGTTAGGCCCCGTAGGTTGATTTTAGCTAAAAAGTGCCCCAAACACTCAAACGGGCTTGTATCTGGGAAGGGAAAATATGGGAAACATGACTTAGACAGCAAATGATACACTGTATGCCATGTTTCCAAATTTTTATGCACAGTGGTTACAGCATGAAGCGAATGCATGTGAATATACAAAAGGTGCATTGCATTAAACAAGTCCAATGAGCGTCCCAAAATGGCCGGCCTGCCTGCTTTCATCCATCAATTGTTCTAAATTTTTCATTACCCAATGAGCTGAGGTGGAGTCTTAGCCAGTGGTACCATCAGGGAGGTGTGTAAAGCACTTTAGGCTAGACAGCCAATCAGCTGCCAGCTTCCATCTGTCAATCAAATACAGCAGCCAATCAGAAAGCTGCCCATTGATCAGCAGGCCCTTTATGACATCACAGAAAGACCCTCAGAACTATCTGTGCATGTCTAATGGCTGGCTGTCAGTTGGGCGGGTGGGTGGCAGAGGGAGGCGATGTCTGTCTCGTTTCTCCCTAAAATTGCGGTTTTTCTGAGTTTACGGGAAAAGTTGAGGTCCGACGCGCAAAAGTGGGGTATCGTAGAAATCACCTTTTAAAGACTCACATTTCTGGCCCCCCCAAAAATGGGCATTTCAAATGAGAAATGAGTCCAATGAACAAAATAGGGTGAATAAGTATGTATTTCAGGGGTGAGTTAGCAGGTTATTGGGGAAGTAAGTTCTGATATTTTTGGAGGTTGCAGGGGTCACTACACCATTCAAAATAGGCAGGCTTTAGCATATGCAGTTAGGCCCCGTAGGTTGATTTTAGCTAAAAAGTGCCCCAAACACTGAAACGGGCTTGTATCTGGGAAGGGAAAATATGGGAAACATGACCTAGACAGCAAATGATACACTGTATGCCATGTTTCCAAATTTTTATGCACAGTGGTTACAGCATGAAGCAAATGCATGTGAATATACAAAGGTGCATTGCATTAAACATGTCCACTGAGTGTCCCAAAATGGCCGGCCTGCCTGCTTTCATCCATCAATTGTTCTAAATTTTTCATTACCCAATGAGCTGAGGTGGAGTCTTAGCCAGTGGTACCATCAGGGAGGTGTGTAAAGCACTTTAGGCTAGACAGCCAATCAGCTGCCAGCTTCCATCTGTCAATCAAATACAGCAGCCAATCAGAAAGCTGCCCATTGATCAGCAGGCCCTTTATGACATCACAGAAAGACCCTCAGAACTATCTGTGCATGTCTAGTGGCTGGCTGTCAGTTGGGTGGGTGGGTGGCAGAGGGAGGGGATGTCTGTCTCGTTTCTCCTGAAAATTGCGCTTTTTCTGCGTTTACGGGAAAAGTTGAGGTCCGACACGCAAAACTGGGGTATTGTAGAAATCACCTTTTAAAGACGCACATTTCTGCCCCCCAAAAAATGGGCATTTCAAATGAGAAATGAGTCCAATGAACAAAATAGGGTGAATAAGTATGTATTTCAGGGGTGAGTTAGCAGGTTATTGGGGAAGTAAGTTCTGATATTTTTGGAGGTTGCAGGGGTCACTACACCATTCAAAATAGGCAGGCTTTAGCATATGCAGTTAGGCCCCGTAGGTTGATTTTAGCTAAAAAGTGCCCCAAACACTGAAACGGGCATGTATCTGGGAAGGGAAAATATGGGAAACATGACCTAGACAGCAAATGATACACTGTATGCCATGTTTCCAAATTTTTATGCACAGTGGTTACAGCATGAAGCGAATGCATGTGAATATACAAAGGTGCATTGCATTAAACATGTCCAATGAGCGTCCCAAAATGGCCGGCCTGCCTGCTTTCATCCATCAATTGTTCTAAATTTTTCATTACCCAATGAGCTGAGGTGGAGTCTTAGCCAGTGGTACCATCAGGGAGGTGTGTAATGCACTTTAGGCTAGACAGCCAATCAGCTGCCAGCTTCCATCTGTCAATCAAATACAGCAGCCAATCAGAAAGCTTCCCATTGATCAGCAGGCCCTTTATGACATCACAGACAGACCCTCAGAACTATCTGTGCATGTCTAATGGCTGGCTGTCAGTTGGGTGGGTGGGTGGCAGAGGGAGGGGATGTCTGTCTCGTTTCTCCTGAAAATTTCGCTTTTTCTGCGTTTACGGGAAAAGTTGAGGTCCGACGCGCAAAAGTGGGGTATCGTAGAAATCACCTTTTAAAGACGCACATTTCTGGCCCCCCAAAAATGTGCATTTCAAATGACAAATGAGTCCAATGAACAAAATAGAATGAATAAGTATGTATTTCAGGGGTGAGTTAGCAGGTTATTGGGGAAGTAAGTCCTGATATTTTTGGAGGTTGCAGGGGCTACTACACCATTCAAAATAGGCAGGCTTTAGCATATGCAGTTAGGCCCCGTAGGATGATTTTAGCTAAAAAGTGCCCCAAACACTCAAACGGGCTTGTATCTGGGAAGGGAAAATATGGGAAACATGACTTAGACAGCAAATGATACACTGTTTGCCATGTTTCCAAATTTTTATGCACAGTGGTTACAGCATGAAGCGAATGCATGTGAATATACAAAGGTGCATTGCATTAAACAAGTCCACTGAGTGTCCCAAAATGGCCGGCCTGCCTGCTTTCATCCATCAATTGTTCTAAATTTTTCATTACCCAATGAGCTGAGGTGGAGTCTTAGCCAGTGGTACCATCAGGGAGGTGTGTAAAGCACTTTAGGCTAGACAGCCAATCAGCTGCCAGCTTCCATCTGTCAATCAAATACAGCAGCCAATCAGAAAGCTGCCCATTGATCAGCAGGCCCTTTATGACATCACATAAAGACCCTCAGAACTATCTGTGCATGTCTAATGGCTGGCTGTCAGTTAGGCGGGTGGGTGGCAGAGGGAGGGGATGTCTGTCTCGTTTCTCCTGAAAATTGCGCTTTTTCTGCGTTTACGGGAAAAGTTGAGGTCCGACGCGCAAAAGTGGGGTATCGTAGAAATCACCTTTTAAAGACGCACATTTCTGGCCCCCCAAAAATGGGCATTTCAAATAAGAAATGAGTCCAATGTACAAAATAGGGTGAATAAGTATGTATTTCAGGAGTGAGTTAGCAGGTTATTGGGGAAGTAAGTCCTGATATTTTTTGGAGGTTGCAGGGGCCACTACACCATTCAAAATAGGCAGGTTTTAGCATATGCAGTTAGGCCCCGTAGGATGATTTTAGCTAAAAAGTGCCCCAAACACTCAAACGGGCTTGCATCTGGGAAGGGAAAATATGGGAAACATGACTTAGACACCAAAAGATACACTAAATGCCATGTTTCCAAATTTTTATGCACAGTGGTTACAGCATGAAGCGAATGCATGTGAATATACAAAGGTGCATTGCATTAAACAAGTCCACTGAGTGTCCCAAAATTGCCAGCCTGCCTGCTTTCATCCATCAATTGTTCTAAATTTTTCATTACCCAATGAGCTGAGGTGGAGTCTTAGCCACTGGTACCATCAGGGAGGTGTGTAAAGCACTTTAGGCTAGACAGCCAATCAGCTGCCAGCTTCCATCTGTCAATCAAATACAGCAGCCAATCAGAAAGCTGCCCATTGATCAGCAGGCCCTTTATGACATCACAAACAGACCCTCAGAACTATCTGTGCATGTCTAATGGCTGGCTGTCAGTTGGGCGGGTGGGTGGCAGAGGGAGGGGATGTCTGTCTCGTTTCTCCTGAAAATTGCGGTTTTTCTGCGTTTACGGGAAAAGTTGAGGTCCGACGCGCAAAAGTGGGGTATCGTAGAAATCACATTTTAAAGACGCACATTTCTGGCCCCCCCAAAATGGGCATTTCAAATGAGAAATGAGTCCAATGAACAAAATAGGGTGAATAAGTATGTATTTCAGGGGTGAGTTAGCAGATTATTGGGGAAGTAAGTCCTGATATTTTTGGAGGTTGCAGGGGCCACTACACCATTCAAAAAAGGCAGGTTTTAGCATATGCAGTTAGGCCCCGTAGGATGATTTTAGCTAAAAAGTGCCCCAAACACTCAAACGGGCTTGTATCTGGGAAGGGAAAATATGGGAAACATGACTTAGACACCAAATGATACACTATATGCCATGTTTCCAAATTTGTATGCACAGTGGTTACAGCATGAAGCGAATGCATGTGAATATACAAAAGGTGCATTGCATTAAACAAGTCCAATGAGCGTCCCAAAATGGCCGGCCGGCCTGCTTTCATCCATCAATTGTTCTAAATTTTTCATTACCCAATGAGCTGAGGTGGAGTCTTAGCCAGTGGTACCATCAGGGAGGTGTGTAAAGCACTTTAGGCTAGACAGCCAATCAGCTGCCAGCTTCCATCTGTCAATCAAATACAGCAGCCAATCAGAAAGCTGCCCATTGATCAGCAGGCCCTTTATGACATCACATAAAGACCCTCAGAACTATCTGTGCATGTCTAATGGCTGGCTGTCAGTTAGGCGGGTGGGTGGCAGAGGGAGGGGATGTCTGTCTCGTTTCTCCTGAAAATTGCGCTTTTTCTGCGTTTACGGGAAAAGTTGAGGTCCGACGCGCAAAAGTGGGGTATCGTAGAAATCACCTTTTAAAGACGCACATTTCTGGCCCCCCAAAAATGGGCATTTCAAATAAGAAATGAGTCCAATGTACAAAATAGGGTGAATAAGTATGTATTTCAGGAGTGAGTTAGCAGGTTATTGGGGAAGTAAGTCCTGATATTTTTTGGAGGTTGCAGGGGCCACTACACCATTCAAAATAGGCAGGTTTTAGCATATGCAGTTAGGCCCCGTAGGATGATTTTAGCTAAAAAGTGCCCCAAACACTCAAACGGGCTTGCATCTGGGAAGGGAAAATATGGGAAACATGACTTAGACACCAAAAGATACACTAAATGCCATGTTTCCAAATTTTTATGCACAGTGGTTACAGCATGAAGCGAATGCATGTGAATATACAAAGGTGCATTGCATTAAACAAGTCCACTGAGTGTCCCAAAATTGCCGGCCTGCCTGCTTTCATCCATCAATTGTTCTAAATTTTTCATTACCCAATGAGCTGAGGTGGAGTCTTAGCCACTGGTACCATCAGGGAGGTGTGTAAAGCACTTTAGGCTAGACAGCCAATCAGCTGCCAGCTTCCATCTGTCAATCAAATACAGCAGCCAATCAGAAAGCTGCCCATTGATCAGCAGGCCCTTTATGACATCACAAACAGACCCTCAGAACTATCTGTGCATGTCTAATGGCTGGCTGTCAGTTGGGCGGGTGGGTGGCAGAGGGAGGGGATGTCTGTCTCGTTTCTCCTGAAAATTGCGGTTTTTCTGCGTTTACGGGAAAAGTTGAGGTCCGACGCGCAAAAGTGGGGTATCGTAGAAATCACATTTTAAAGACGCACATTTCTGGCCCCCCCAAAATGGGCATTTCAAATGAGAAATGAGTCCAATGAACAAAATAGGGTGAATAAGTATGTATTTCAGGGGTGAGTTAGCAGATTATTGGGGAAGTAAGTCCTGATATTTTTGGAGGTTGCAGGGGCCACTACACCATTCAAAAAAGGCAGGTTTTAGCATATGCAGTTAGGCCCCGTAGGATGATTTTAGCTAAAAAGTGCCCCAAACACTCAAACGGGCTTGTATCTGGGAAGGGAAAATATGGGAAACATGACTTAGACACCAAATGATACACTATATGCCATGTTTCCAAATTTGTATGCACAGTGGTTACAGCATGAAGCGAATGCATGTGAATATACAAAAGGTGCATTGCATTAAACAAGTCCAATGAGCGTCCCAAAATGGCCGGCCGGCCTGCTTTCATCCATCAATTGTTCTAAATTTTTCATTACCCAATGAGCTGAGGTGGAGTCTTAGCCAGTGGTACCATCAGGGAGGTGTGTAAAGCACTTTAGGCTAGACAGCCAATCAGCTGCCAGCTTCCATCTGTCAATCAAATACAGCAGCCAATCAGAAAGCTGCCCATTGATCAGCAGGCCCTTTATGACATCACAGACAGACCCTCAGAACTATCTGTGCATGTCTAATGGCTGGCTGTCAGTTGGGCGGGTGGGTGGCAGAGGGAGGCGATGTCTGTCTCGTTTCTCCCTAAAATTGCGGTTTTTCTGAGTTTACGGGAAAAGTTGAGGTCCGACGCGCAAAAGTGGGGTATCGTAGAAATCACCTTTTAAAGACTCACATTTCTGGCCCCCCCAAAAATGGGCATTTCAAATGAGAAATGAGTCCAATGAACAAAATAGGGTGAATAAGTATGTATTTCAGGGGTGAGTTAGCAGGTTATTGGGGAAGTAAGTTCTGATATTTTTGGAGGTTGCAGGGGTCACTACACCATTCAAAATAGGCAGGCTTTAGCATATGCAGTTAGGCCCCGTAGGTTGATTTTAGCTAAAAAGTGCCCCAAACACTGAAACGGGCTTGTATCTGGGAAGGGAAAATATGGGAAACATGACCTAGACAGCAAATGATACACTGTATGCCATGTTTCCACATTTTTATGCACAGTGGTTACAGCATGAAGCAAATGCATGTGAATATACAAAGGTGCATTGCATTAAACATGTCCACTGAGTGTCCCAAAATGGCCGGCCTGCCTGCTTTCATCCATCAATTGTTCTAAATTTTTCATTACCCAATGAGCTGAGGTGGAGTCTTAGCCAGTGGTACCATCAGGGAGGTGTGTAAAGCACTTTAGGCTAGACAGCCAATCAGCTGCCAGCTTCCATCTGTCAATCAAATACAGCAGCCAATCAGAAAGCTGCCCATTGATCAGCAGGCCCTTTATGACATCACAGAAAGACCCTCAGAACTATCTGTGCATGTCTAGTGGCTGGCTGTCAGTTGGGTGGGTGGGTGGCAGAGGGAGGGGATGTCTGTCTCGTTTCTCCTGAAAATTGCGCTTTTTCTGCGTTTACGGGAAAAGTTGAGGTCCGACGCGCAAAACTGGGGTATTGTAGAAATCACCTTTTAAAGACGCACATTTCTGCCCCCCCAAAAATGGGCATTTCAAATGAGAAATGAGTCCAATGAACAAAATAGGGTGAATAAGTATGTATTTCAGGGGTGAGTTAGCAGGTTATTGGGGAAGTAAGTCCTGATATTTTTGGAGGTTGCAGGGCCACTACACCATTCAAAATAGGCAGGCTTTAGCATATGCAGTTAGGCCCCGTAGGATGATTTTAGCTAAAAAGTGCCCCAAACACTCAAACGGGCTTGTATCTGGGAAGGGAAAATATGGGAAACATGACTTAGACAGCAAATGATACACTGTTTGCCATGTTTACAAATTTTTATGCACAGTGGTTACAGCATGAAGCGAATGCATGTGAATATACAAAGGTGCATTGCATTAAACAAGTCCACTGAGTGTCCCAAAATGGCCGGCCTGCCTGCTTTCAATCATCAATTGTTCTAAATTTTTTATTACCCAATGAGCTGAGGTGGAGTCTTAGCCAGTGGTACCATCAGGGAGGTGTGTAAAGCACTTTAGGCTAGACAGCCAATCAGCTGCCAGCTTCCATCTGTCAATCAAATACAGCAGCCAATCAGAAAGCTGCCCATTGATCAGCAGGCCCTTTATGACATCACAGAAAGACCCTCAGAACTATCTGTGCATGTCTAATGTCTGGCTGTCAGTTGGGCGGGTGGGTGGCAGAGGGAGGGGATGTCTGTCTCGTTTCTCCCTAAAATTGCGGTTTTTCTGAGTTTACGGGAAAAGTTGAGGTCCGACGCGCAAAAGTGGGGTATCGTAGAAATCACCTTTTAAAGACGCACATTTCTGCCCCCCCAAAAATGGGCATTTCAAATGAGAAATGAGTCCAATGAACAAAATAGGGTGAATAAGTATGTATTTCAGGGGTGAGTTAGCAGGTTATTGGGGAAGTAAGTCCTGATATTTTTGGAGGTTGCAGGGCCACTACACCATTCAAAATAGGCAGGCTTTAGCATATGCAGTTAGGCCCCGTAGGATGATTTTAGCTAAAAAGTGCCCCAAACACTCAAACGGGCTTGTATCTGGGAAGGGAAAATATGGGAAACATGACTTAGACAGCAAATGATACACTGTTTGCCATGTTTACAAATTTTTATGCACAGTGGTTACAGCATGAAGCGAATGCATGTGAATATACAAAGGTGCATTGCATTAAACAAGTCCACTGAGTGTCCCAAAATGGCCGGCCTGCCTGCTTTCATCCATCAATTGTTCTAAATTTTTCATTACCCAATGAGCTGAGGTGGAGTCTTAGCCAGTGGTACCATCAGGGAGGTGTGTAAAGCACTTTAGGCTAGACAGCCAATCAGCTGCCAGCTTCCATCTGTCAATCAAATACAGCAGCCAATCAGAAAGCTGCCCATTGATCAGCAGGCCCTTTATGACATCACAGAAAGACCCTCAGAACTATCTGTGCATGTCTAATGGCTGGCTGTCAGTTGGGCGGGTGGGTGGCAGAGGGAGGGGATGTCTGTCTCGTTTCTCCCTAAAATTGCGGTTTTTCTGAGTTTACGGGAAAAGTTGAGGTCCGACGCGCAAAAGTGGGGTATCGTAGAAATCACCTTTTAAAGACGCACATTTCTGGCCCCCCAAAAAATGGGCATTTCAAATGAGAAATGAGTCCAATGAACAAAATAGGGTGAATAAGTATGTATTTCAGGGGTGAGTTAGCAGGTTAGTGGGGAAGTAAGTTCTGATATTTTTGGAGGTTGCAGGGGTCACTACACCATTCAAAATAGGCAGGCTTTAGCATATGCAGTTAGGCCCCGTAGGTTGATTTTAGCTAAAAAGTGCCCCAAACACTGAAACGGGCATGTATCTGGGAAGGGAAAATATGGGAAACATGACCTAGACAGCAAATGATACACTGTATGCCATGTTTCCAAATTTTTATGCACAGTGGTTACAGCATGAAGCGAATGCATGTGAATATACAAAGGTGCATTGCATTAAACAAGTCCAATGAGCGTCCCAAAATGGCCGGCCTGCCTGCTTTCATCCATCAATTGTTCTAAATTTTTCATTACCCAATGAGCTGAGGTGGAGTCTTAGCCAGTGGTACCATCAGGGAGGTGTGTAATGCACTTTAGGCTAGACAGCCAATCAGCTGCCAGCTTCCATCTGTCAATCAAATACAGCAGCCAATCAGAAAGCTGCCCATTGATCAGCAGGCCCTTTATGACATCACAGACAGACCCTCAGAACTATCTGTGCATGTCTAATGGCTGGC
This sequence comes from Crinia signifera, assembly GCF_055691185.1. Classification (NCBI taxonomy): domain Eukaryota; kingdom Metazoa; phylum Chordata; class Amphibia; order Anura; family Myobatrachidae; genus Crinia; species Crinia signifera. Next base: position 174,199,650 of record NC_139221.1, on the reverse strand, counting down.
TGTCAGTTGGGTGGGTGGGTGGCAGAGGGAGGGGATGTCTGTCTCGTTTCTCCTGAAAATTTCGCTTTTTCTGCGTTTACGGGAAAAGTTGAGGTCCGACGCGCAAAAGTGGGGTATCGTAGAAATCACCTTTTAAAGACGCACATTTTTGGCCCCCCAAAAATGTGCATTTCAAATGACAAATGAGTCCAATGAACAAAATAGAATGAATAAGTATGTATTTCAGGGGTGAGTTAGCAGGTTATTGGGGAAGTAAGTCCTGATATTTTTGGAGGTTGCAGGGGCTACTACACCATTCAAAATAGGCAGGCTTTAGCATATGCAGTTAGGCCCCGTAGGATGATTTTAGCTAAAAAGTGCCCCAAACACTCAAACGGGCTTGTATCTGGGAAGGGAAAATATGGGAAACATGACTTAGACAGCAAATGATACACTGTTTGCCATGTTTCCAAATTTTTATGCACAGTGGTTACAGCATGAAGCGAATGCATGTGAATATACAAAGGTGCATTGCATTAAACAAGTCCACTGAGTGTCCCAAAATGGCCGGCCTGCCTGCTTTCATCCATCAATTGTTCTAAATTTTTCATTACCCAATGAGCTGAGGTGGAGTCTTAGCCAGTGGTACCATCAGGGAGGTGTGTAAAGCACTTTAGGCTAGACAGCCAATCAGCTGCCAGCTTCCATCTGTCAATCAAATACAGCAGCCAATCAGAAAGCTGCCCATTGATCAGCAGGCCCTTTATGACATCACATAAAGACCCTCAGAACTATCTGTGCATGTCTAATGGCTGGCTGTCAGTTGGGCGGGTGGGTGGCAGAGGGAGGGGATGTCTGTCTCGTTTCTCCTGAAAATTGCGCTTTTTCTGCGTTTACGGGAAAAGTTGAGGTCCGACGCGCAAAAGTGGGGTATCGTAGAAATCACCTTTTAAAGACGCACATTTCTGGCCCCCCAAAAATGGGCATTTCAAATAAGAAATGAGTCCAATGTACAAAATAGGGTGAATAAGTATGTATTTCAGGGGTGAGTTAGCAGGTTATTGGGGAAGTAAGTCCTGATATTTTTTGGAGGTTGCAGGGGCCACTACACCATTCAAAATAGGCAGGTTTTAGCATATGCAGTTAGGCCCCGTAGGATGATTTTAGCTAAAAAGTGCCCCAAACACTCAAACGGGCTTGCATCTGGGAAGGGAAAATATGGGAAACATGACTTAGACACCAAAAGATACACTAAATGCCATGTTTCCAAATTTTTATGCACAGTGGTTACAGCATGAAGCGAATGCATGTGAATATACAAAGGTGCATTGCATTAAACAAGTCCACTGAGTGTCCCAAAATTGCCGGCCTGCCTGCTTTCATCCATCAATTGTTCTAAATTTTTCATTACCCAATGAGCTGAGGTGGAGTCTTAGCCACTGGTACCATCAGGGAGGTGTGTAAAGCACTTTAGGCTAGACAGCCAATCAGCTGCCAGCTTCCATCTGTCAATCAAATACAGCAGCCAATCAGAAAGCTGCCCATTGATCAGCAGGCCCTTTATGACATCACAAACAGACCCTCAGAACTATCTGTGCATGTCTAATGGCTGGCTGTCAGTTGGGCGGGTGGGTGGCAGAGGGAGGGGATGTCTGTCTCGTTTCTCCTGAAAATTGCGGTTTTTCTGCGTTTACGGGAAAAGTTGAGGTCCGACGCGCAAAAGTGGGGTATCGTAGAAATCACATTTTAAAGACGCACATTTCTGGCCCCCCCAAAATGGGCATTTCAAATGAGAAATGAGTCCAATGAACAAAATAGGGTGAATAAGTATGTATTTCAGGGGTGAGTTAGCAGATTATTGGGGAAGTAAGTCCTGATATTTTTGGAGGTTGCAGGGGCCACTACACCATTCAAAAAAGGCAGGTTTTAGCATATGCAGTTAGGCCCCGTAGGATGATTTTAGCTAAAAAGTGCCCCAAACACTCAAACGGGCTTGTATCTGGGAAGGGAAAATATGGGAAACATGACTTAGACACCAAATGATACACTATATGCCATGTTTCCAAATTTGTATGCACAGTGGTTACAGCATGAAGCGAATGCATGTGAATATACAAAGGTGCATTGCATTAAACAAGTCCACTGAGTGTCCCAAAATGGCCGGCCTGCCTGCTTTCATCCATCAATTGTTCTAAATTTTTCATTACCCAATGAGCTGAGGTGGAGTCTTAGCCAGTGGTACCATCAGGGAGGTGTGTAAAGCACTTTAGGCTAGACAGCCAATCAGCTGCCAGCTTCCATCTGTCAATCAAAATACAGCAGCCAATCAGAAAGATGCCCATTGATCAGCAGGCCCTTTATGACATCACAGACAGACCCTCAGAACTATCTGTGCATGTCTAATGGCTGGCTGTCAGTTGGGTGGGTGGGTGGCAGAGGGAGGGGATGTCTGTCTCGTTTCTCCTGAAAATTGCGCTTTTTCTGCGTTTACGGGAAAAGTTGAGGTCCGACGCGCAAAAGTGGGGTATCGTAGAAATAACCTTTTAAAGACGCACATTTCTGGCCCACCAAAAATGGGCATTTCAAATGAGAAATGAGTCCAATGAACAAAATAGGATGAATAAGTATGTATTTCAGGGGTTAGTTAGCAGGTTATTGGGGAAGTAAGTCCTGATATTTTTGGAGGTTGCAGGGGCCACTACACCATTCAAAATAGGCAGGCTTTAGCATATGCAGTTAGGCCTCGTAGGATGATTTTAGCTAAAAAGTGCCCCAAACACTCAAACGGGCTTGTATCTGGGAAGGGAAAATATGGGAAACATGACTTAGACACCAAATGATACACTATATGCCATGTTTCCAAATTTATATGCACAGTGGTTACAGCATGAAGCGAATGCATGTGAATATACAAAGGTGCATTGCATTAAACAAGTCCACTGAGTGTCCCAAAATGGCCGGCCTGCCTGCTTTCATCCATCAATTGTTCTAAATTTTTCATTACCCAATGAGCTGAGGTGGAGTCTTAGCCAGTGGTACCATCAGGGAGGTGTGTAAAGCACTTTAGGCTAGACAGCCAATCAGCTGCCAGCTTCCATCTGTCAATCAAATACAGCAGCCAATCAGAAAGCTGCCCATTGATCAGCAGGCCCTTTATGACATCACAGACAGACCCTCAGAACTATCTGTGCATGTCTAATGGCTGGCTGTCAGTTGGGTGGGTGGGTGGCAGAGGGAGGGGATGTCTGTCTCGTTTCTCTTGAAAATTGCGCTTTTTCTGCGTTTACGGGAAAAGTTGAGGTCCGACGCGCAAAAGTGGGGTATCGTAGAAATCACCTTTTAAAGACGCACATTTCTGGCCCACCAAAAATGGGCATTTCAAATGAGAAATGAGTCCAATGAACAAAATAGGATGAATAAGTATGTATTTCAGGGGTGAGTTAGCAGGTTATTGGGGAAGTAAGTCCTGATATTTTTGGAGGTTGCAGGGGCCACTACACCATTCAAAATAGGCAGGCTTTAGCATATGCAGTTAGGCCTCGTTGGATGATTTTAGCTAAAAAGTGCCCCAATCACTCAAACGGGCTTGTATCTGGGAAGGGAAAATATGGGAAACATGACTTAGACAGCAAATGATACACTGTTTGCCATGTTTCCAAATTTTTATGCACAGTGGTTACAGCATGAAGCGAATGCATGTGAATATACAAAGGTGCATTGCATTAAACAAGTCCACTGAGTGTCCCAAAATGGCCGGCCTGCCTGCTTTCATCCATCAATTGTTCTAAATTTTTCATTACCCAATGACCTGAGGTGGAGTCTTAGCCAGTGGTACCATCAGGGAGGTGTGTAAAGCACTTTAGGCTAGACAGCCAATCAGCTGCCAGCTTCCATCTGTCAATCAAATACAGTTGCCAATCAGAAAGCTGCCCATTGATCAGCAGGCCCTTTATGACATCACAAACAGACCCTCAGAACTATCTGTGCATGTCTAATGGCTGGCTGTCAGTTGGGCGGGTGGGTGGCAGAGGGAGGGGATGTCTGTCTCGTTTCTCCTGAAAATTGCGCTTTTTCTGCGTTTACGGGAAAAGTTGAGGTCCGACGAGCAAAAGTGGGGTATCGTAGAAATCACATTTTAAAGACGCACATTTCTGGCCCCCCAAAAATGGGCATTTCAAATGAGAAATGAGTCCAATGAACAAAATAGAATGAATAAGTATGTATTTCAGGGGTGAGTTAGCAGGTTATTGGGGAAGTAAGTCCTGATATTTTTGGAGGTTGCAGGGGCTACTACACCATTCAAAATAGGCAGGCTTTAGCATATGCAGTTAGGCCCCGTAGGATGATTTTAGCTAAAAAGTGCCCCAAACACTCAAACGGGCTTGTATCTGGGAAGGGAAAATATGGGAAACATGACTTAGACAGCAAATGATACACTGTTTGCCATGTTTCCAAATTTTTATGCACAGTGGTTACAGCATGAAGCGAATGCATGTGAATATACAAAGGTGCATTGCATTAAACAAGTCCACTGAGTGTCCCAAAATGGCCGGCCTGCCTGCTTTCATCCATCAATTGTTCTAAATTTTTCATTACCCAATGAGCTGAGGTGGAGTCTTAGCCAGTGGTACCATCAGGGAGGTGTGTAAAGCACTTTAGGCTAGACAGCCAATCAGCTGCCAGCTTCCATCTGTCAATCAAATACAGCAGCCAATCAGAAAGCTGCCCATTGATCAGCAGGCCCTTTATGACATCACATAAAGACCCTCAGAACTATCTGTGCATGTCTAATGGCTGGCTGTCAGTTGGGCGGGTGGGTGGCAGAGGGAGGGGATGTCTGTCTCGTTTCTCCTGAAAATTGCGCTTTTTCTGCGTTTACGGGAAAAGTTGAGGTCCGACGCGCAAAAGTGGGGTATCGTAGAAATCACCTTTTAAAGACGCACATTTCTGGCCCCCCAAAAATGGGCATTTCAAATAAGAAATGAGTCCAATGTACAAAATAGGGTGAATAAGTATGTATTTCAGGGGTGAGTTAGCAGGTTATTGGGGAAGTAAGTCCTGATATTTTTTGGAGGTTGCAGGGGCCACTACACCATTCAAAATAGGCAGGTTTTAGCATATGCAGTTAGGCCCCGTAGGATGATTTTAGCTAAAAAGTGCCCCAAACACTCAAACTGGCTTGCATCTGGGAAGGGAAAATATGGGAAACATGACTTAGACACCAAAAGATACACTAAATGCCATGTTTCCAAATTTTTATGCACAGTGGTTACAGCTTGAAGCGAATGCATGTGAATATACAAAGGTGCATTGCATTAAACAAGTCCACTGAGTGTCCCAAAATTGCCGGCCTGCCTGCTTTCATCCATCAATTGTTCTAAATTTTTCATTACCCAATGAGCTGAGGTGGAGTCTTAGCCAGTGGTACCATCAGGGAGGTGTGTAAAGCACTTTAGGCTAGACAGCCAATCAGCTGCCAGCTTCCATCTGTCAATCAAAATACAGCAGCCAATCAGAAAGCTGCCCATTGATCAGCAGGCCCTTTATGACATCACAGACAGACCCTCAGAACTATCTGTGCATGTCTAATGGCTGGCTGTCAGTTGGGTGGGTGGGTGGCAGAGGGAGGGGATGTCTGTCTCGTTTCTCCTGAAAATTGCGCTTTTTCTGCGTTTACGGGAAAAGTTGAGGTCCGACGCGCAAAAGTGGGGTATCGTAGAAATAACCTTTTAAAGACGCACATTTCTGGCCCACCAAAAATGGGCATTTCAAATGAGAAATGAGTCCAATGAACAAAATAGGATGAATAAGTATGTATTTCAGGGGTGAGTTAGCAGGTTATTGGGGAAGTAAGTCCTGATATTTTTGGAGGTTGCAGGGGCCACTACACCATTCAAAATAGGCAGGCTTTAGCATATGCAGTTAGGCCTCGTAGGATGATTTTAGCTAAAAAGTGCCCCAAACACTCAAACGGGCTTGTATCTGGGAAGGGAAAATATGGGAAACATGACTTAGACACCAAATGATACACTATATGCCATGTTTCCAAATTTTTATGCACAGTGGTTACAGCATGAAGCGAATGCATGTGAATATACAAAGGTGCATTGCATTAAACAAGTCCACTGAGTGTCCCAAAATGGCCGGCCTGCCTGCTTTCATCCATCAATTGTTCTAAATTTTTCATTACCCAATGAGCTGAGGTGGAGTCTTAGCCAGTGGTACCATCAGGGAGGTGTGTAAAGCACTTTAGGCTAGACAGCCAATCAGCTGCCAGCTTCCATCTGTCAATCAAATACAGCAGCCAATCAGAAAGCTGCCCATTGATCAGCAGGCCCTTTATGACATCACAGACAGACCCTCAGAAATATCTGTGCATGTCTAATGGCTGGCTGTCAGTTGGGTGGGTGGGTGGCAGAGGGAGGGGATGTCTGTCTCGTTTCTCTTGAAAATTGCGCTTTTTCTGCGTTTACGGGAAAAGTTGAGGTCCGACGCGCAAAAGTGGGGTATCGTAGAAATCACCTTTTAAAGACGCACATTTCTGGCCCACCAAAAATGGGCATTTCAAATGAGAAATGAGTCCAATGAACAAAATAGGATGAATAAGTATGTATTTCAGGGGTGAGTTAGCAGGTTATTGGGGAAGTAAGTCCTGATATTTTTGGAGGTTGCAGGGGCCACTACACCATTCAAAATAGGCAGGCTTTAGCATATGCAGTTAGGCCTCGTTGGATGATTTTAGCTAAAAAGTGCCCCAATCACTCAAACGGGCTTGTATCTGGGAAGGGAAAATATGGGAAACATGACTTAGACAGCAAATGATACACTGTTTGCCATGTTTCCAAATTTTTATGCACAGTGGTTACAGCATGAAGCGAATGCATGTGAATATACAAAGGTGCATTGCATTAAACAAGTCCACTGAGTGTCCCAAAATGGCCGGCCTGCCTGCTTTCATCCATCAATTGTTCTAAATTTTTCATTACCCAATGACCTGAGGTGGAGTCTTAGCCAGTGGTACCATCAGGGAGGTGTGTAAAGCACTTTAGGCTAGACAGCCAATCAGCTGCCAGCTTCCATCTGTCAATCAAATACAGTTGCCAATCAGAAAGCTGCCCATTGATCAGCAGGCCCTTTATGACATCACAAACAGACCCTCAGAACTATCTGTGCATGTCTAATGGCTGGCTGTCAGTTGGGCGGGTGGGTGGCAGAGGGAGGGGATGTCTGTCTCGTTTCTCCTGAAAATTGCGCTTTTTCTGCGTTTACGGGAAAAGTTGAGGTCCGACGAGCAAAAGTGGGGTATCGTAGAAATCACATTTTAAAGACGCACATTTCTGGCCCCCCAAAAATGGGCATTTCAAATGAGAAATGAGTCCAATGAACAAAATAGAATGAATAAGTATGTATTTCAGGGGTGAGTTAGCAGGTTATTGGGGAAGTAAGTCCTGATATTTTTGGAGGTTGCAGGGGCTACTACACCATTCAAAATAGGCAGGCTTTAGCATATGCAGTTAGGCCCCGTAGGATGATTTTAGCTAAAAAGTGCCCCAAACACTCAAACGGGCTTGTATCTGGGAAGGGAAAATATGGGAAACATGACTTAGACAGCAAATGATACACTGTTTGCCATGTTTCCAAATTTTTATGCACAGTGGTTACAGCATGAAGCGAATGCATGTGAATATACAAAGGTGCATTGCATTAAACAAGTCCACTGAGTGTCCCAAAATGGCCGGCCTGCCTGCTTTCATCCATCAATTGTTCTAAATTTTTCATTACCCAATGAGCTGAGGTGGAGTCTTAGCCAGTGGTACCATCAGGGAGGTGTGTAAAGCACTTTAGGCTAGACAGCCAATCAGCTGCCAGCTTCCATCTGTCAATCAAATACAGCAGCCAATCAGAAAGCTGCCCATTGATCAGCAGGCCCTTTATGACATCACATAAAGACCCTCAGAACTATCTGTGCATGTCTAATGGCTGGCTGTCAGTTGGGCGGGTGGGTGGCAGAGGGAGGGGATGTCTGTCTCGTTTCTCCTGAAAATTGCGCTTTTTCTGCGTTTACGGGAAAAGTTGAGGTCCGACGCGCAAAAGTGGGGTATCGTAGAAATCACCTTTTAAAGACGCACATTTCTGGCCCCCCAAAAATGGGCATTTCAAATAAGAAATGAGTCCAATGTACAAAATAGGGTGAATAAGTATGTATTTCAGGGGTGAGTTAGCAGGTTATTGGGGAAGTAAGTCCTGATATTTTTTGGAGGTTGCAGGGGCCACTACACCATTCAAAATAGGCAGGTTTTAGCATATGCAGTTAGGCCCCGTAGGATGATTTTAGCTAAAAAGTGCCCCAAACACTCAAACTGGCTTGCATCTGGGAAGGGAAAATATGGGAAACATGACTTAGACACCAAAAGATACACTAAATGCCATGTTTCCAAATTTTTATGCACAGTGGTTACAGCTTGAAGCGAATGCATGTGAATATACAAAGGTGCATTGCATTAAACAAGTCCACTGAGTGTCCCAAAATTGCCGGCCTGCCTGCTTTCATCCATCAATTGTTCTAAATTTTTCATTACCCAATGAGCTGAGGTGGAGTCTTAGCCACTGGTACCATCAGGGAGGTGTGTAAAGCACTTTAGGCTAGACAGCCAATCAGCTGCCAGCTTCCATCTGTCAATCAAATACAGCAGCCAATCAGAAAGCTGCCCATTGATCAGCAGGCCCTTTATGACATCACAAACAGACCCTCAGAACTATCTGTGCATGTCTAATGGCTGGCTGTCAGTTGGGCGGGTGGGTGGCAGAGGGAGGGGATGTCTGTCTCGTTTCTCCTGAAAATTGCGGTTTTTCTGCGTTTACGGGAAAAGTTGAGGTCCGACGCGCAAAAGTGGGGTATCGTAGAAATCACATTTTAAAGACGCACATTTCTGGCCCCCCCAAAATGGGCATTTCAAATGAGAAATGAGTCCAATGAACAAAATAGGGTGAATAAGTATGTATTTCAGGGGTGAGTTAGCAGATTATTGGGGAAGTAAGTCCTGATATTTTTGGAGGTTGCAGGGGCCACTACACCATTCAAAAAAGGCAGGTTTTAGCATATGCAGTTAGGCCCCGTAGGATGATTTTAGCTAAAAAGTGCCCCAAACACTCAAACGGGCTTGTATCTGGGAAGGGAAAATATGGGAAACATGACTTAGACACCAAATGATACACTATATGCCATGTTTCCAAATTTGTATGCACAGTGGTTACAGCATGAAGCGAATGCATGTGAATATACAAAGGTGCATTGCATTAAACAAGTCCACTGAGTGTCCCAAAATGGCCGGCCTGCCTGCTTTCATCCATCAATTGTTCTAAATTTTTCATTACCCAATGAGCTGAGGTGGAGTCTTAGCCAGTGGTACCATCAGGGAGGTGTGTAAAGCACTTTAGGCTAGACAGCCAATCAGCTGCCAGCTTCCATCTGTCAATCAAAATACAGCAGCCAATCAGAAAGCTGCCCATTGATCAGCAGGCCCTTTATGACATCACAGACAGACCCTCAGAACTATCTGTGCATGTCTAATGGCTGGCTGTCAGTTGGGTGGGTGGGTGGCAGAGGGAGGGGATGTCTGTCTCGTTTCTCCTGAAAATTGCGCTTTTTCTGCGTTTACGGGAAAAGTTGAGGTCCGACGCGCAAAAGTGGGGTATCGTAGAAATAACCTTTTAAAGACGCACATTTCTGGCCCACCAAAAATGGGCATTTCAAATGAGAAATGAGTCCAATGAACAAAATAGGATGAATAAGTATGTATTTCAGGGGTGAGTTAGCAGGTTATTGGGGAAGTAAGTCCTGATATTTTTGGAGGTTGCAGGGGCCACTACACCATTCAAAATAGGCAGGCTTTAGCATATGCAGTTAGGCCTCGTAGGATGATTTTAGCTAAAAAGTGCCCCAAACACTCAAACGGGCTTGTATCTGGGAAGGGAAAATATGGGAAACATGACTTAGACACCAAATGATACACTATATGCCATGTTTCCAAATTTTTATGCACAGTGGTTACAGCATGAAGCGAATGCATGTGAATATACAAAGGTGCATTGCATTAAACAAGTCCACTGAGTGTCCCAAAATGGCCGGCCTGCCTGCTTTCATCCATCAATTGTTCTAAATTTTTCATTACCCAATGAGCTGAGGTGGAGTCTTAGCCAGTGGTACCATCAGGGAGGTGTGTAAAGCACTTTAGGCTAGACAGCCAATCAGCTGCCAGCTTCCATCTGTCAATCAAATACAGCAGCCAATCAGAAAGCTGCCCATTGATCAGCAGGCCCTTTATGACATCACAGACAGACCCTCAGAAATATCTGTGCATGTCTAATGGCTGGCTGTCAGTTGGGTGGGTGGGTGGCAGAGGGAGGGGATGTCTGTCTCGTTTCTCCTGAAAATTGCGCTTTTTCTGCGTTTACGGGAAAAGTTGAGGTCCGACGCGCAAAAGTGGGGTATCGTAGAAATAACCTTTTAAAGACGCACATTTCTGGCCCACCAAAAATGGGCATTTCAAATGAGAAATGAGTCCAATGAACAAAATAGGATGAATAAGTATGTATTTCAGGGGTGAGTTAGCAGGTTATTGGGGAAGTAAGTCCTGATATTTTTGGAGGTTGCAGGGGCCACTACACCATTCAAAATAGGCAGGCTTTAGCATATGCAGTTAGGCCTCGTAGGATGATTTTAGCTAAAAAGTGCCCCAATCACTCAAACGGGCTTGTATCTGGGAAGGGAAAATATGGGAAACATGACTTAGACAGCAAATGATACACTGTTTGCCATGTTTCCAAATTTTTATGCACAGTGGTTACAGCATGAAGCGAATGCATGTGAATATACAAAGGTGCATTGCATTAAACAAGTCCACTGAGTGTCCCAAAATGGCCGGCCTGCCTGCTTTCATCCATCAATTGTTCTAAATTTTTCATTACCCAATGACCTGAGGTGGAGTCTTAGCCAGTGGTACCATCAGGGAGGTGTGTAAAGCACTTTAGGCTAGACAGCCAATCAGCTGCCAGCTTCCATCTGTCAATCAAATACAGCAGCCAATCAGAAAGCTGCCCATTGATCAGCAGGCCCTTTATGACATCACAGACAGACCCTCAGAAATATCTGTGCATGTCTAATGGCTGGCTGTCAGTTGGGTGGGTGGGTGGCAGAGGGAGGGGATGTCTGTCTCGTTTCTCCTGAAAATTGCGCTTTTTCTGCGTTTACGGGAAAAGTTGAGGTCCGACGCGCAAAAGTGGGGTATCGTAGAAATAACCTTTTAAAGACGCACATTTCTGGCCCACCAAAAATGGGCATTTCAAATGAGAAATGAGTCCAATGAACAAAATAGGATGAATAAGTATGTATTTCAGGGGTGAGTTAGCAGGTTATTGGGGAAGTAAGTCCTGATATTTTTGGAGGTTGCAGGGGCCACTACACCATTCAAAATAGGCAGGCTTTAGCATATGCAGTTAGGCCTCGTAGGATGATTTTAGCTAAAAAGTGCCCCAATCACTCAAACGGGCTTGTATCTGGGAAGGGAAAATATGGGAAACATGACTTAGACAGCAAATGATACACTGTTTGCCATGTTTCCAAATTTTTATGCACAGTGGTTACAGCATGAAGCGAATGCATGTGAATATACAAAGGTGCATTGCATTAAACAAGTCCACTGAGTGTCCCAAAATGGCCGGCCTGCCTGCTTTCATCCATCAATTGTTCTAAATTTTTCATTACCCAATGACCTGAGGTGGAGTCTTAGCCAGTGGTACCATCAGGGAGGTGTGTAAAGCACTTTAGGCTAGACAGCCAATCAGCTGCCAGCTTCCATCTGTCAATCAAATACAGTTGCCAATCAGAAAGCTGCCCATTGATCAGCAGGCCCTTTATGACATCACAAACAGACCCTCAGAACTATCTGTGCATGTCTAATGGCTGGCTGTCAGTTGGGCGGGTGGGTGGCAGAGGGAGGGGATGTCTGTCTCGTTTCTCCTGAAAATTGCGCTTTTTCTGCGTTTACGGGAAAAGTTGAGGTCCGACGCGCAAAAGTGGGGTATCGTAGAAATCACATTTTAAAGACGCACATTTCTGGCCCCCCAAAAATGGGCATTTCAAATGAGAAATGAGTCCAATGAACAAAATAGGGTGAATAAGTATGTATTTCAGGGGTGAGTTAGCAGATTATTGGGGAGGTAAGTCCTGATATTTTTGGAGGTTGCAGGGGCCACTACACCATTCAAAATAGGCAGGTTTTAGCATATGCAGTTAGGCCCCGTAGGATGATTTTAGCTAAAAAGTGCCCCAAACACTCAAACGGGCTTGTATCTGGGAAGGGAAAATATGGGAAACATGACTTAGACAGAAAATGATACACTGTATGCCATGTTTCCAAATTTTTATGCACAGTGGTTACAGCATGAAGCGAATGCATGTGAATATACAAAGGTGCATTGCATTAAACAAGTCCAATAAGCGTCCCAAAATGGCCGGCCTGCCTGCTTTCATCCATCAATTGTTCTAAATTTTTCATTACCCAATGAGCTGAGGTGGAGTCTTAGCCAGTGGTACCATCAGGGAGGTGTGTAAAGCACTTTAGGCTAGACAGCCAATCAGCTGCCAGCTTCCATCTGTCAATCAAAATACAGCAGCCAATCAGAAAGCTGCCCATTGATCAGCAGGCCCTTTATGACATCACAGACAGACCCTCAGAACTATCTGTGCATGTCTAATGGCTGGCTGTCAGTTGGGTGGGTGGGTGGCAGAGGGAGGGGATGTCTGTCTCGTTTCTCCTGAAAATTGCGCTTTTTATGCGTTTACGGGAAAAGTTGAGGTCCGACGCGCAAAAGTGGGGTATCGTAGAAATAACCTTTTAAAGACGCACATTTCTGGCCCACCAAAAATGGGCATTTCAAATGAGAAATTAGTCCAATGAACAAAATAGGATGAATAAGTATGTATTTCAGGGGTGAGTTAGCAGGTTATTGGGGAAGTAAGTCCTGATATTTTTGGAGGTTGCAGGGGCCACTACACCATTCAAAATAGGCAGGCTTTAGCATATGCAGTTAGGCCTCGTAGGATGATTTTAGCTAAAAAGTGCCCCAAACACTCAAACGGGCTTGTATCTGGGAAGGGAAAATATGGGAAACATGACTTAGACAGAAAATGATACACTGTATGCCATGTTTCCAAATTTTTATGCACAGTGGTTACAGCATGAAGCGAATGCATGTGAATATACAAAGGTGCATTGCATTAAACAAGTCCAATGAGCGTCCCAAAATGGCCGGCCTGCCTGCTTTCATCCATCAATTGTTCTAAATTTTTCATTACCCAATGAGCTGAGGTGGAGTCTTAGCCAGTGGTACCATCAGGGAGGTGTGTAAAGCACTTTAGGCTAGACAGCCAATCAGCTGCCAGCTTCCATCTGTCAATCAAATACAGCAGCCAATCAGAAAGCTGCCCATTGATCAGCAGGCCCTTTATGACATCACAAACAGACCCTCAGAACTATCTGTGCATGTCTAATGGCTGGCTGTCAGTTGGGCGGGTGGGTGGCAGAGGGAGGGGATGTCTGTCTCGTTTCTCCTGAAAATTGCGGTTTTTCTGCGTTTACGGGAAAAGTTGAGGTCCGACGCGCAAAAGTGGGGTATCGTAGAAATCACATTTTAAAGACGCATATTTCTGGCCCCCCAAAAATGGGCATTTCAAATGAGAAATGAGTCCAATGAACAAAATAGGGTGAATAAGTATGTATTTCAGGGGTGAGTTAGCAAATTATTGGGGAAGTAAGTCCTGATATTTTTGGAGGTTGCAGGGGCCACTACACCATTCAAAATAGGCAGGTTTTAGAATATGCAGTTAGGCCCCGTAGGATGATTTTAGCTAAAAAGTGCCCCAAACACTCAAACGGGCTTGTATCTGGGAAGGGAAAATATGGGAAACATGACTTAGACAGAAAATGATACACTGTATGCCATGTTTCCAAATTTTTATGCACAGTGGTTACAGCATGAAGCGAATGCATGTGAATATACAAAGGTGCATTGCATTAAACAAGTCCACTGAGTGTCCCAAAATTGCCGGCCTGCCTGCTTTCATCCATCAATTGTTCTAAATTTTTCATTACCCAATGAGCTGAGGTGGAGTCTTAGCCACTGGTACCATCAGGGAGGTGTGTAAAGCACTTTAGGCTAGACAGCCAATCAGCTGCCAGCTTCCATCTGTCAATCAAATACAGCAGCCAATCAGAAAGCTGCCCATTGATCAGCAGGCCCTTTATGACATCACAAACAGACCCTCAGAACTATCTGTGCATGTCTAATGGCTGGCTGTCAGTTGGGCGGGTGGGTGGCAGAGGGAGGGGATGTCTGTCTCGTTTCTCCTGAAAATTGCGGTTTTTCTGCGTTTACGGGAAAAGTTGAGGTCCGACGCGCAAAAGTGGGGTATCGTAGAAATCACATTTTAAAGAAGCACATTTCTGGCCCCCCAAAAATGGGCATTTCAAATGAGAAATGAGTCCAATGAACAAAATAGGGTGAATAAGTATGTATTTCAGGGGTGAGTTAGCAGATTATTGGGGAATTAAGTCCTGATATTTTTGGAGGTTGCAGGGGCCACTACACCATTCAAAAAAGGCAGGTTTTAGCATATGCAGTTAGGCCCCGTAGGATGATTTTAGCTAAAAAGTGCCCCAAACACTCAAACGGGCTTGTATCTGGGAAGGGAAAATATGGGAAACATGACTTAGACACCAAATGATACACTATATGCCATGTTTCCAAATTTTTATGCACAGTGGTTACAGCATGAAGCGAATGCATGTGAATATACAAAGGTGCATTGCATTAAACAAGTCCACTGAGTGTCCCAAAATGGCCGGCCTGCCTGCTTTCATCCATCAATTGTTCTACATTTTTCATTACCCAATGAGCTGAGGTGGAGTCTTAGCCAGTGGTACCATCAGGGAGGTGTGTAAAGCACTTTAGGCTAGACAGCCAATCAGCTGCCAGCTTCCATCTGTCAATCAAATACAGCAGCCAATCAGAAAGCTGCCCATTGATCAGCAGGCCCTTTATGACATCACAGACAGACCCTCAGAACTATCTGTGCATGTCTAATGGCTGGCTGTCAGTTGGGTGGGTGGGTGGCAGAGGGAGGGGATGTCTGTCTCGTTTCTCCTGAAAATTGCGCTTTTTCTGCGTTTACGGGAAAAGTTGAGGTCCGACGCGCAAAAGTGGGGTATCGTAGAAATAACCTTTTAAAGACGCACATTTCTGGCCCACCAAAAATGGGCATTTCAAATGAGAAATGAGTCCAATGAACAAAATAGGATGAATAAGTATGTATTTCAGGGGTGAGTTAGCAGGTTATTGGGGAAGTAAGTCCTGATATTTTTGGAGGTTGCAGGGGCCACTACACCATTCAAAATAGGCAGGCTTTAGCATATGCAGTTAGGCCTCGTAGGATGATTTTAGCTAAAAAGTGCCCCAATCACTCAAACAGGCTTGTATCTGGGAAGGGAAAATATGGGAAACATGACTTAGACAGCAAATGATACACTGTTTGCCATGTTTCCAAATTTTTATGCACAGTGGTTACAGCATGAAGCGAATGCATGTGAATATACAAAGGTGCATTGCATTAAACAAGTCCACTGAGTGTCCCAAAATGGCCGGCCTGCCTGCTTTCATCCATCAATTGTTCTAAATTTTTCATTACCCAATGAGCTGAGGTGGAGTCTTAGCCAGTGGTACCATCAGGGAGGTGTGTAAAGCACTTTAGGCTAGACAGCCAATCAGCTGCCAGCTTCCATCTGTCAATCAAATACAGTTGCCAATCAGAAAGCTGCCCATTGATCAGCAGGCCCTTTATGACATCACAAACAGACCCTCAGAACTATCTGTGCATGTCTAATGGCTGGCTGTCAGTTGGGCGGGTGGGTGGCAGAGGGAGGGGATGTCTGTCTCGTTTCTCCTGAAAATTGCGCTTTTTCTGCGTTTACGGGAAAAGTTGAGGTCCGACGCGCAAAAGTGGGGTATCGTAGAAATCACATTTTAAAGACGCACATTTCTGGCCCCCCAAAAATGGGCATTTCAAATGAGAAATGAGTCCAATTAACAAAATAGGGTGAATAAGTATGTATTTCAGGGGTGAGTTAGCAGATTATTGGGGAAGTAAGTCCTGATATTTTTGGAGGTTGCAGGGGCCACTACACCATTCAAAATAGGCAGGTTTTAGCATATGCAGTTAGGCCCCGTAGGATGATTTTAGCTAAAAAGTGCCCCAAACACTCAAACGGGCTTGTATCTGGGAAGGGAAAATATGGGAAACATGACTTAGACAGCAAATGATACACTGTTTGCCATGTTTCCAAATTTTTATGCACAGTGGTTACAGCATGAAGCGAATGCATGTGAATATACAAAGGTGCATTGCATTAAACAAGTCCAATGAGCGTCCCAAAATGGCCGGCCTGCCTGCTTTCATCCATCAATTGTTCTAAATTTTTCATTACCCAATGAGCTGAGGTGGAGTCTTAGCCAGTGGTACCATCAGGGAGGTGTGTAAAGCACTTTAGGCTAGACAGCCAATCAGCTGCCAGCTTCCATCTGTCAATCAAATACAGCAGCCAATCAGAAAGCTGCCCATTGATCAGCAGGCCCTTTATGACATCACAAACAGACCCTCAGAACTATCTGTGCATGTCTAATGGCTGGCTGTCAGTTGGGCGGGTGGGTGGCAGAGGGAGGGGATGTCTGTCTCGTTTCTCCTGAAAATTGCGGTTTTTCTGCGTTTACGGGAAAAGTTGAGGTCCGACGCGCAAAAGTGGGGTATCGTAGAAATCACATTTTAAAGACGCACATTTCTGGCCCCCAAAAACGGGCATTTCAAATGAGAAATGAGTCCAATGAACAAAATAGGGTGAATAAGTATGTATTTCAGGGGTGAGTTAGCAAATTATTGGGGAAGTAAGTCCTGATATTTTTGGAGGTTGCAGTGGCCACTACACCATTCAAAATAGGCAGGTTTTAGAATATGCAGTTAGGCCCCGTAGGATGATTTTAGCTAAAAAGTGCCCCAAACACTCAAACGGGCTTGTATCTGGGAAGGGAAAATATGGGAAACATGACTTAGACAGAAAATGATACACTGTATGCCATGTTTCCAAATTTTTATGCACAGTGGTTACAGCATGAAGCGAATGCATGTGAATATACAAAGGTGCATTGCATTAAACAAGTCCAATGAGCGTCCCAAAATGGCCGGCCTGCCTGCTTTCATCCATCAATTGTTCTAAATTTTTCATTACCCAATGAGCTGAGGTGGAGTCTTAGCCAGTGGTACCATCAGGGAGGTGTGTAAAGCACTTTAGGCTAGACAGCCAATCAGCTGCCAGCTTCCATCTGTCAATCAAATACAGCAGCCAATCAGAAAGCTGCCCATTGATCAGCAGGCCCTTTATGACATCACAAACAGACCCTCAGAACTATCTGTGCATGTCTAATGGCTGGCTGTCAGTTGGGCGGGTGGGTGGCAGAGGGAGGGGATGTCTGTCTCGTTTCTCCTGAAAATTGCGGTTTTTCTGCGTTTACGGGAAAAGTTGAGGTCCGACGCGCAAAAGTGGGGTATCGTAGAAATCACATTTTAAAGACGCACATTTCTGGCCCCCCAAAAACGGGCATTTCAAATGAGAAATGAGTCCAATGAACAAAATAGGGTGAATAAGTATGTATTTCAGGGGTGAGTTAGCAAATTATTGGGGAAGTAAGTCCTGATATTTTTGGAGGTTGCAGGGGCCACTACACCATTCAAAATAGGCAGGTTTTAGAATATGCAGTTAGGCCCCGTAGGATGATTTTAGCTAAAAAGTGCCCCAAACACTCAAACGGGCTTGTATCTGGGAAGGGAAAATATGGGAAACATGACTTAGACAGAAAATGATACACTGTATGCCATGTTTCCAAATTTTTATGCACAGTGGTTACAGCATGAAGCGAATGCATGTGAATATACAAAGGTGCATTGCATTAAACAAGTCCACTGAGTGTCCCAAAATTGTCGGCCTGCCTGCTTTCATCCATCAATTGTTCTAAATTTTTCATTACCCAATGAGCTGAGGTGGAGTCTTAGCCACTGGTACCATCAGGGAGGTGTGTAAAGCACTTTAGGCTAGACAGCCAATCAGCTGCCAGCTTCCATCTGTCAATCAAATACAGCAGCCAATCAGAAAGCTGCCCATTGATCAGCAGGCCCTTTATGACATCACAAACAGACCCTCAGAACTATCTGTGCATGTCTAATGGCTGGCTGTCAGTTGGGCGGGTGGGTGGCAGAGGGAGGGGATGTCTGTCTCGTTTCTCCTGAAAATTGCGCTTTTTCTGCGTTTACGGGAAAAGTTGAGGTCCGACGCGCAAAAGTGGGGTATCGTAGAAATAACCTTTTAAAGACGCACATTTCTGGCCCACCAAAAATGGGCATTTCAAATGAGAAATGAGTCCAATGAACAAAATAGGATGAATAAGTATGTATTTCAGGGGTGAGTTAGCAGGTTATTGGGGAAGTAAGTCCTGATATTTTTGGAGGTTGCAGGGGCCACTACACCATTCAAAATAGGCAGGCTTTAGCATATGCAGTTAGGCCTCGTAGGATGATTTTAGCTAAAAAGTGCCCCAAACACTCAAACGGGCTTGTATCTGGGAAGGGAAAATATGGGAAACATGACTTAGACACCAAATGATACACTATATGCCATGTTTCCAAATTTTTATGCACAGTGGTTACAGCATGAAGCGAATGCATGTGAATATACAAAGGTGCATTGCATTAAACAAGTCCACTGAGTGTCCCAAAATGGCCGGCCTGCCTGCTTTCATCCATCAATTGTTCTAAATTTTTCATTACCCAATGAGCTGAGGTGGAGTCTTAGCCAGTGGTACCATCAGGGAGGTGTGTAAAGCACTTTAGGCTAGACAGCCAATCAGCTGCCAGCTTCCATCTGTCAATCAAATACAGCAGCCAATCAGAAAGCTGCCCATTGATCAGCAGGCCCTTTATGACATCACAGACAGACCCTCAGAAATATCTGTGCATGTCTAATGGCTGGCTGTCAGTTGGGTGGGTGGGTGGCAGAGGGAGGGGATGTCTGTCTCGTTTCTCCTGAAAATTGCGCTTTTTCTGCGTTTACGGGAAAAGTTGAGGTCCGACGCGCAAAAGTGGGGTATCGTAGAAATAACCTTTTAAAGACGCACATTTCTGGCCCACCAAAAATGGGCATTTCAAATGAGAAATGAGTCCAATGAACAAAATAGGATGAATAAGTATGTATTTCAGGGGTGAGTTAGCAGGTTATTGGGGAAGTAAGTCCTGATATTTTTGGAGGTTGCAGGGGCCACTACACCATTCAAAATAGGCAGGCTTTAGCATATGCAGTTAGGCCTCGTAGGATGATTTTAGCTAAAAAGTGCCCCAATCACTCAAACGGGCTTGTATCTGGGAAGGGAAAATATGGGAAACATGACTTAGACAGAAAATGATACACTGTTTGCCATGTTTCCAAATTTTTATGCACAGTGGTTACAGCATGAAGCGAATGCATGTGAATATACAAAGGTGCATTGCATTAAACAAGTCCACTGAGTGTCCCAAAATGGCCGGCCTGCCTGCTTTCATCCATCAATTGTTCTAAATTTTTCATTACCCAATGACCTGAGGTGGAGTCTTAGCCAGTGGTACCATCAGGGAGGTGTGTAAAGCACTTTAGGCTAGACAGCCAATCAGCTGCCAGCTTCCATCTGTCAATCAAATACAGTTGCCAATCAGAAAGCTGCCCATTGATCAGCAGGCCCTTTATGACATCACAAACAGACCCTCAGAACTATCTGTGCATGTCTAATGGCTGGCTGTCAGTTGGGCGGGTGGGTGGCAGAGGGAGGGGATGTCTGTCTCGTTTCTCCTGAAAATTGCGCTTTTTCTGCGTTTACGGGAAAAGTTGAGGTCCGACGCGCAAAAGTGGGGTATCGTAGAAATCACATTTTAAAGACGCACATTTCTGGCCCCCCAAAAATGGGCATTTCAAATGAGAAATGAGTCCAATGAACAAAATAGGGTGAATAAGTATGTATTTCAGGGGTGAGTTAGCAGATTATTGGGGAAGTAAGTCCTGATATTTTTGGAGGTTGCAGGGGCCACTACACCATTCAAAATAGGCAGGTTTTAGCATATGCAGTTAGGCCCCGTAGGATGATTTTAGCTAAAAAGTGCCCCAAACACTCAAACGGGCTTGTATCTGGGAAGGGAAAATATGGGAAACATGACTTAGACAGAAAATGATACACTGTATGCCATGTTTCCAAATTTTTATGCACAGTGGTTACAGCATGAAGCGAATGCATGTGAATATACAAAGGTGCATTGCATTAAACAAGTCCAATGAGCGTCCCAAAATGGCCGGCCTGCCTGCTTTCATCCATCAATTGTTCTAAATTTTTCATTACCCAATGAGCTGAGGTGGAGTCTTAGCCAGTGGTACCATCAGGGAGGTGTGTAAAGCACTTTAGGCTAGACAGCCAATCAGCTGCCAGCTTCCATCTGTCAATCAAAATACAGCAGCCAATCAGAAAGCTGCCCATTGATCAGCAGGCCCTTTATGACATCACAGACAGACCCTCAGAACTATCTGTGCATGTCTAATGGCTGGCTGTCAGTTGGGTGGGTGGGTGGCAGAGGGAGGGGATGTCTGTCTCGTTTCTCCTGAAAATTGCGCTTTTTATGCGTTTACGGGAAAAGTTGAGGTCCGACGCGCAAAAGTGGGGTATCGTAGAAATAACCTTTTAAAGACGCACATTTCTGGCCCACCAAAAATGGGCATTTCAAATGAGAAATGAGTCCAATGAACAAAATAGGATGAATAAGTATGTATTTCAGGGGTGAGTTAGCAGGTTATTGGGGAAGTAAGTCCTGATATTTTTGGAGGTTGCAGGGGCCACTACACCATTCAAAATAGGCAGGCTTTAGCATATGCAGTTAGGCCTCGTAGGATGATTTTAGCTAAAAAGTGCCCCAAACACTCAAACGGGCTTGTATCTGGGAAGGGAAAATATGGGAAACATGACTTAGACAGAAAATGATACACTGTATGCCATGTTTCCAAATTTTTATGCACAGTGGTTACAGCATGAAGCGAATGCATGTGAATATACAAAGGTGCATTGCATTAAACAAGTCCAATGAGCGTCCCAAAATGGCCGGCCTGCCTGCTTTCATCCATCAATTGTTCTAAATTTTTCATTACCCAATGAGCTGAGGTGGAGTCTTAGCCAGTGGTACCATCAGGGAGGTGTGTAAAGCACTTTAGGCTAGACAGCCAATCAGCTGCCAGCTTCCATCTGTCAATCAAATACAGCAGCCAATCAGAAAGCTGCCCATTGATCAGCAGGCCCTTTATGACATCACAAACAGACCCTCAGAACTATCTGTGCATGTCTAATGGCTGGCTGTCAGTTGGGCGGGTGGGTGGCAGAGGGAGGGGATGTCTGTCTCGTTTCTCCTGAAAATTGCGGTTTTTCTGCGTTTACGGGAAAAGTTGAGGTCCGACGCGCAAAAGTGGGGTATCGTAGAAATCACATTTTAAAGACGCATATTTCTGGCCCCCCAAAAATGGGCATTTCAAATGAGAAATGAGTCCAATGAACAAAATAGGGTGAATAAGTATGTATTTCAGGGGTGAGTTAGCAAATTATTGGGGAAGTAAGTCCTGATATTTTTGGAGGTTGCAGGGGCCACTACACCATTCAAAATAGGCAGGTTTTAGAATATGCAGTTAGGCCCCGTAGGATGATTTTAGCTAAAAAGTGCCCCAAACACTCAAACGGGCTTGTATCTGGGAAGGGAAAATATGGGAAACATGACTTAGACAGAAAATGATACACTGTATGCCATGTTTCCAAATTTTTATGCACAGTGGTTACAGCATGAAGCGAATGCATGTGAATATACAAAGGTGCATTGCATTAAACAAGTCCACTGAGTGTCCCAAAATTGCCGGCCTGCCTGCTTTCATCCATCAATTGTTCTAAATTTTTCATTACCCAATGAGCTGAGGTGGAGTCTTAGCCACTGGTACCATCAGGGAGGTGTGTAAAGCACTTTAGGCTAGACAGCCAATCAGCTGCCAGCTTCCATCTGTCAATCAAATACAGCAGCCAATCAGAAAGCTGCCCATTGATCAGCAGGCCCTTTATGACATCACAAACAGACCCTCAGAACTATCTGTGCATGTCTAATGGCTGGCTGTCAGTTGGGCGGGTGGGTGGCAGAGGGAGGGGATGTCTGTCTCGTTTCTCCTGAAAATTGCGGTTTTTCTGCGTTTACGGGAAAAGTTGAGGTCCGACGCGCAAAAGTGGGGTATCGTAGAAATCACATTTTAAAGAAGCACATTTCTGGCCCCCCAAAAATGGGCATTTCAAATGAGAAATGAGTCCAATGAACAAAATAGGGTGAATAAGTATGTATTTCAGGGGTGAGTTAGCAGATTATTGGGGAATTAAGTCCTGATATTTTTGGAGGTTGCAGGGGCCACTACACCATTCAAAAAAGGCAGGTTTTAGCATATGCAGTTAGGCCCCGTAGGATGATTTTAGCTAAAAAGTGCCCCAAACACTCAAACGGGCTTGTATCTGGGAAGGGAAAATATGGGAAACATGACTTAGACACCAAATGATACACTATATGCCATGTTTCCAAATTTTTATGCACAGTGGTTACAGCATGAAGCGAATGCATGTGAATATACAAAGGTGCATTGCATTAAACAAGTCCACTGAGTGTCCCAAAATGGCCGGCCTGCCTGCTTTCATCCATCAATTGTTCTACATTTTTCATTACCCAATGAGCTGAGGTGGAGTCTTAGCCAGTGGTACCATCAGGGAGGTGTGTAAAGCACTTTAGGCTAGACAGCCAATCAGCTGCCAGCTTCCATCTGTCAATCAAATACAGCAGCCAATCAGAAAGCTGCCCATTGATCAGCAGGCCCTTTATGACATCACAGACAGACCCTCAGAACTATCTGTGCATGTCTAATGGCTGGCTGTCAGTTGGGTGGGTGGGTGGCAGAGGGAGGGGATGTCTGTCTCGTTTCTCCTGAAAATTGCGCTTTTTCTGCGTTTACGGGAAAAGTTGAGGTCCGACGCGCAAAAGTGGGGTATCGTAGAAATAACCTTTTAAAGACGCACATTTCTGGCCCACCAAAAATGGGCATTTCAAATGAGAAATGAGTCCAATGAACAAAATAGGATGAATAAGTATGTATTTCAGGGGTGAGTTAGCAGGTTATTGGGGAAGTAAGTCCTGATATTTTTGGAGGTTGCAGGGGCCACTACACCATTCAAAATAGGCAGGCTTTAGCATATGCAGTTAGGCCTCGTAGGATGATTTTAGCTAAAAAGTGCCCCAATCACTCAAACAGGCTTGTATCTGGGAAGGGAAAATATGGGAAACATGACTTAGACAGCAAATGATACACTGTTTGCCATGTTTCCAAATTTTTATGCACAGTGGTTACAGCATGAAGCGAATGCATGTGAATATACAAAGGTGCATTGCATTAAACAAGTCCACTGAGTGTCCCAAAATGGCCGGCCTGCCTGCTTTCATCCATCAATTGTTCTAAATTTTTCATTACCCAATGAGCTGAGGTGGAGTCTTAGCCAGTGGTACCATCAGGGAGGTGTGTAAAGCACTTTAGGCTAGACAGCCAATCAGCTGCCAGCTTCCATCTGTCAATCAAATACAGTTGCCAATCAGAAAGCTGCCCATTGATCAGCAGGCCCTTTATGACATCACAAACAGACCCTCAGAACTATCTGTGCATGTCTAATGGCTGGCTGTCAGTTGGGCGGGTGGGTGGCAGAGGGAGGGGATGTCTGTCTCGTTTCTCCTGAAAATTGCGCTTTTTCTGCGTTTACGGGAAAAGTTGAGGTCCGACGCGCAAAAGTGGGGTATCGTAGAAATCACATTTTAAAGACGCACATTTCTGGCCCCCCAAAAATGGGCATTTCAAATGAGAAATGAGTCCAATTAACAAAATAGGGTGAATAAGTATGTATTTCAGGGGTGAGTTAGCAGATTATTGGGGAAGTAAGTCCTGATATTTTTGGAGGTTGCAGGGGCCACTACACCATTCAAAATAGGCAGGTTTTAGCATATGCAGTTAGGCCCCGTAGGATGATTTTAGCTAAAAAGTGCCCCAAACACTCAAACGGGCTTGTATCTGGGAAGGGAAAATATGGGAAACATGACTTAGACAGCAAATGATACACTGTTTGCCATGTTTCCAAATTTTTATGCACAGTGGTTACAGCATGAAGCGAATGCATGTGAATATACAAAGGTGCATTGCATTAAACAAGTCCAATGAGCGTCCCAAAATGGCCGGCCTGCCTGCTTTCATCCATCAATTGTTCTAAATTTTTCATTACCCAATGAGCTGAGGTGGAGTCTTAGCCAGTGGTACCATCAGGGAGGTGTGTAAAGCACTTTAGGCTAGACAGCCAATCAGCTGCCAGCTTCCATCTGTCAATCAAATACAGCAGCCAATCAGAAAGCTGCCCATTGATCAGCAGGCCCTTTATGACATCACAAACAGACCCTCAGAACTATCTGTGCATGTCTAATGGCTGGCTGTCAGTTGGGCGGGTGGGTGGCAGAGGGAGGGGATGTCTGTCTCGTTTCTCCTGAAAATTGCGGTTTTTCTGCGTTTACGGGAAAAGTTGAGGTCCGACGCGCAAAAGTGGGGTATCGTAGAAATCACATTTTAAAGACGCACATTTCTGGCCCCCCAAAAACGGGCATTTCAAATGAGAAATGAGTCCAATGAACAAAATAGGGTGAATAAGTATGTATTTCAGGGGTGAGTTAGCAAATTATTGGGGAAGTAAGTCCTGATATTTTTGGAGGTTGCAGGGGCCACTACACCATTCAAAATAGGCAGGTTTTAGAATATGCAGTTAGGCCCCGTAGGATGATTTTAGCTAAAAAGTGCCCCAAACACTCAAACGGGCTTGTATCTGGGAAGGGAAAATATGGGAAACATGACTTAGACAGAAAATGATACACTGTATGCCATGTTTCCAAATTTTTATGCACAGTGGTTACAGCATGAAGCGAATGCATGTGAATATACAAAGGTGCATTGCATTAAACAAGTCCACTGAGTGTCCCAAAATTGCCGGCCTGCCTGCTTTCATCCATCAATTGTTCTAAATTTTTCATTACCCAATGAGCTGAGGTGGAGTCTTAGCCACTGGTACCATCAGGGAGGTGTGTAAAGCACTTTAGGCTAGACAGCCAATCAGCTGCCAGCTTCCATCTGTCAATCAAATACAGCAGCCAATCAGAAAGCTGCCCATTGATCAGCAGGCCCTTTATGACATCACAAACAGACCCTCAGAACTATCTGTGCATGTCTAATGGCTGGCTGTCAGTTGGGCGGGTGGGTGGCAGAGGGAGGGGATGTCTGTCTCGTTTCTCCTGAAAATTGCGGTTTTTCTGCGTTTACGGGAAAAGTTGAGGTCCGACGCGCAAAAGTGGGGTATCGTAGAAATCACATTTTAAAGACGCACATTTCTGGCCCCCCAAAAATGGGCATTTCAAATGAGAAATGAGTCCAATGAACAAAATAGGGTGAATAAGTATGTATTTCAGGGGTGAGTTAGCAGATTATTGGGGAAGTAAGTCCTGATATTTTTGGAGGTTGCAGGGGCCACTACACCATTCAAAAAAGGCAGGTTTTAGCATATGCAGTTAGGCCCCGTAGGATAATTTTAGCTAAAAAGTGCCCCAAACACTCAAACGGGCTTGTATCTGGGAAGGGAAAATATGGGAAACATGACTTAGACACCAAATGATACACTATATGCCATGTTTCCAAATTTTTATGCACAGTGGTTACAGCATGAAGCGAATGCATGTGAATATACAAAGGTGCATTGCATTAAACAAGTCCACTGAGTGTCCCAAAAT
Source organism: Crinia signifera (assembly GCF_055691185.1). Classification (NCBI taxonomy): domain Eukaryota; kingdom Metazoa; phylum Chordata; class Amphibia; order Anura; family Myobatrachidae; genus Crinia; species Crinia signifera. Next base: position 174,173,627 of record NC_139221.1, on the reverse strand, counting down.
GGCCGGCCTGCCTGCTTTCATCCATCAATTGTTCTAAATTTTTCATTACCCAATGAGCTGAGGTGGAGTCTTAGCCAGTGGTACCATCAGGGAGGTGTGTAAAGCACTTTAGGCTAGACAGCCAATCAGCTGCCAGCTTCCATCTGTCAATCAAATACAGCAGCCAATCAGAAAGCTGCCCATTGATCAGCAGGCCCTTTATGACATCACAGACAGACCCTCAGAACTATCTGTGCATGTCTAATGGCTGGCTGTCAGTTGGGTGGGTGGGTGGCAGAGGGAGGGGATGTCTGTCTCGTTTCTCCTGAAAATTGCGCTTTTTCTGCGTTTACGGGAAAAGTTGAGGTCCGACGCGCAAAAGTGGGGTATCGTAGAAATAACCTTTTAAAGACGCACATTTCTGGCCCACCAAAAATGGGCATTTCAAATGAGAAATGAGTCCAATGAACAAAATAGGATGAATAAGTATGTATTTCAGGGGTGAGTTAGCAGGTTATTGGGGAAGTAAGTCCTGATATTTTTGGAGGTTGCAGGGGCCACTACACCATTCAAAATAGGCAGGCTTTAGCATATGCAGTTAGGCCTCGTAGGATGATTTTAGCTAAAAAGTGCCCCAATCACTCAAACGGGCTTGTATCTGGGAAGTGAAAATATGGGAAACATGACTTAGACAGCAAATGATACACTGTTTGCCATGTTTCCAAATTTTTATGCACAGTGGTTACAGCATGAAGCGAATGCATGTGAATATACAAAGGTGCATTGCATTAAACAAGTCCACTGAGTGTCCCAAAATGGCCGGCCTGCCTGCTTTCATCCATCAATTGTTCTAAATTTTTCATTACCCAATGAGCTGAGGTGGAGTCTTAGCCAGTGGTACCATCAGGGAGGTGTGTAAAGCACTTTAGGCTAGACAGCCAATCAGCTGCCAGCTTCCATCTGTCAATCAAATACAGCAGCCAATCAGAAAGCTGCCCATTGATCAGCAGGCCCTTTATGACATCACATAAAGACCCTCAGAACTATCTGTGCATGTCTAATGGCTGGCTGTCAGTTGGGCGGGTGGGTGGCAGAGGGAGGGGATGTCTGTCTCGTTTCTCCTGAAAATTGCGCTTTTTCTGCGTTTACGGGAAAAGTTGAGGTCCGACGCGCAAAAGTGGGGTATCGTAGAAATCACCTTTTAAAGACGCACATTTCTGGCCCCCCAAAAATGGGCATTTCAAATAAGAAATGAGTCCAATGTACAAAATAGGGTGAATAAGTATGTATTTCAGGGGTGAGTTAGCAGGTTATTGGGGAAGTAAGTCCTGATATTTTTTGGAGGTTGCAGGGGCCACTACACCATTCAAAATAGGCAGGTTTTAGCATATGCAGTTAGGCCCCGTAGGATGATTTTAGCTAAAAAGTGCCCCAAACACTCAAACGGGCTTGCATCTGGGAAGGGAAAATATGGGAAACATGACTTAGACACCAAAAGATACACTAAATGCCATGTTTCCAAATTTTTATGCACAGTGGTTACAGCATGAAGCGAATGCATGTGAATATACAAAGGTGCATTGCATTAAACAAGTCCACTGAGTGTCCCAAAATTGCCGGCCTGCCTGCTTTCATCCATCAATTGTTCTAAATTTTTCATTACCCAATGAGCTGAGGTGGAGTCTTAGCCACTGGTACCATCAGGGAGGTGTGTAAAGCACTTTAGGCTAGACAGCCAATCAGCTGCCAGCTTCCATCTGTCAATCAAATACAGCAGCCAATCAGAAAGCTGCCCATTGATCAGCAGGCCCTTTATGACATCACAAACAGACCCTCAGAACTATCTGTGCATGTCTAATGGCTGGCTGTCAGTTGGGCGGGTGGGTGGCAGAGGGAGGGGATGTCTGTCTCGTTTCTCCTGAAAATTGCGGTTTTTCTGCGTTTACGGGAAAAGTTGAGGTCCGACGCGCAAAAGTGGGGTATCGTAGAAATCACATTTTAAAGACGCACATTTCTGGCCCCCCCAAAATGGGCATTTCAAATGAGAAATGAGTCCAATGAACAAAATAGGGTGAATAAGTATGTATTTCAGGGGTGAGTTAGCAGATTATTGGGGAAGTAAGTCCTGATATTTTTGGAGGTTGCAGGGGCCACTACACCATTCAAAAAAGGCAGGTTTTAGCATATGCAGTTAGGCCCCGTAGGATGATTTTAGCTAAAAAGTGCCCCAAACACTCAAACGGGCTTGTATCTGGGAAGGGAAAATATGGGAAACATGACTTAGACACCAAATGATACACTATATGCCATGTTTCCAAATTTGTATGCACAGTGGTTACAGCATGAAGCGAATGCATGTGAATATACAAAGGTGCATTGCATTAAACAAGTCCACTGAGTGTCCCAAAATGGCCGGCCTGCCTGCTTTCATCCATCAATTGTTCTAAATTTTTCATTACCCAATGAGCTGAGGTGGAGTCTTAGCCAGTGGTACCATCAGGGAGGTGTGTAAAGCACTTTAGGCTAGACAGCCAATCAGCTGCCAGCTTCCATCTGTCAATCAAAATACAGCAGCCAATCAGAAAGCTGCCCATTGATCAGCAGGCTCTTTATGACATCACAGACAGACCCTCAGAACTATCTGTGCATGTCTAATGGCTGGCTGTCAGTTGGGTGGGTGGGTGGCAGAGGGAGGGGATGTCTGTCTCGTTTCTCCTGAAAATTGCGCTTTTTCTGCGTTTACGGGAAAAGTTGAGGTCCGACGCGCAAAAGTGGGGTATCGTAGAAATAACCTTTTAAAGACGCACATTTCTGGCCCACCAAAAATGGGCATTTCAAATGAGAAATGAGTCCAATGAACAAAATAGGATGAATAAGTATGTATTTCAGGGGTGAGTTAGCAGGTTATTGGGGAAGTAAGTCCTGATATTTTTGGAGGTTGCAGGGGCCACTACACCATTCAAAATAGGCAGGCTTTAGCATATGCAGTTAGGCCTCGTAGGATGATTTTAGCTAAAAAGTGCCCCAAACACTCAAACGGGCTTGTATCTGGGAAGGGAAAATATGGGAAACATGACTTAGACACCAAATGATACACTATATGCCATGTTTCCAAATTTATATGCACAGTGGTTACAGCATGAAGCGAATGCATGTGAATATACAAAGGTGCATTGCATTAAACAAGTCCACTGAGTGTCCCAAAATGGCCGGCCTGCCTGCTTTCATCCATCAATTGTTCTAAATTTTTCATTACCCAATGAGCTGAGGTGGAGTCTTAGCCAGTGGTACCATCAGGGAGGTGTGTAAAGCACTTTAGGCTAGACAGCCAATCAGCTGCCAGCTTCCATCTGTCAATCAAATACAGCAGCCAATCAGAAAGCTGCCCATTGATCAGCAGGCCCTTTATGACATCACAGACAGACCCTCAGAACTATCTGTGCATGTCTAATGGCTGGCTGTCAGTTGGGTGGGTGGGTGGCAGAGGGAGGGGATGTCTGTCTCGTTTCTCCTGAAAATTGCGCTTTTTCTGCGTTTACGGGAAAAGTTGAGGTCCGACGCGCAAAAGTGGGGTATCGTAGAAATCACCTTTTAAAGACGCACATTTCTGGCCCACCAAAAATGGGCATTTCAAATGAGAAATGAGTCCAATGAACAAAATAGGATGAATAAGTATGTATTTCAGGGGTGAGTTAGCAGGTTATTGGGGAAGTAAGTCCTGATATTTTTGGAGGTTGCAGGGGCCACTACACCATTCAAAATAGGCAGGCTTTAGCATATGCAGTTAGGCCTCGTAGGATGATTTTAGCTAAAAAGTGCCCCAATCACTCAAACGGGCTTGTATCTGGGAAGGGAAAATATGGGAAACATGACTTAGACAGCAAATGATACACTGTTTGCCATGTTTCCAAATTTTTATGCACAGTGGTTACAGCATGAAGCGAATGCATGTGAATATACAAAGGTGCATTGCATTAAACAAGTCCACTGAGTGTCCCAAAATGGCCGGCCTGCCTGCTTTCATCCATCAATTGTTCTAAATTTTTCATTACCCAATGACCTGAGGTGGAGTCTTAGCCAGTGGTACCATCAGGGAGGTGTGTAAAGCACTTTAGGCTAGACAGCCAATCAGCTGCCAGCTTCCATCTGTCAATCAAATACAGTTGCCAATCAGAAAGCTGCCCATTGATCAGCAGGCCCTTTATGACATCACAAACAGACCCTCAGAACTATCTGTGCATGTCTAATGGCTGGCTGTCAGTTGGGCGGGTGGGTGGCAGAGGGAGGGGATGTCTGTCTCGTTTCTCCTGAAAATTGCGCTTTTTCTGCGTTTACGGGAAAAGTTGAGGTCCGACGAGCAAAAGTGGGGTATCGTAGAAATCACATTTTAAAGACGCACATTTCTGGCCCCCCAAAAATGGGCATTTCAAATATGAAATGAGTCCAATGAACAAAATAGAATGAATAAGTATGTATTTCAGGGGTGAGTTAGCAGGTTATTGGGGAAGTAAGTCCTGATATTTTTGGAGGTTGCAGGGGCTACTACACCATTCAAAATAGGCAGGCTTTAGCATATGCAGTTAGGCCCCGTAGGATGATTTTAGCTAAAAAGTGCCCCAAACACTCAAACGGGCTTGTATCTGGGAAGGGAAAATATGGGAAACATGACTTAGACAGCAAATGATACACTGTTTGCCATGTTTCCAAATTTTTATGCACAGTGGTTACAGCATGAAGCGAATGCATGTGAATATACAAAGGTGCATTGCATTAAACAAGTCCACTGAGTGTCCCAAAATGGCCGGCCTGCCTGCTTTCATCCATCAATTGTTCTAAATTTTTCATTACCCAATGAGCTGAGGTGGAGTCTTAGCCAGTGGTACCATCAGGGAGGTGTGTAAAGCACTTTAGGCTAGACAGCCAATCAGCTGCCAGCTTCCATCTGTCAATCAAATACAGCAGCCAATCAGAAAGCTGCCCATTGATCAGCAGGCCCTTTATGACATCACATAAAGACCCTCAGAACTATCTGTGCATGTCTAATGGCTGGCTGTCAGTTGGGCGGGTGGGTGGCAGAGGGAGGGGATGTCTGTCTCGTTTCTCCTGAAAATTGCGCTTTTTCTGCGTTTACGGGAAAAGTTGAGGTCCGACGCGCAAAAGTGGGGTATCGTAGAAATCACCTTTTAAAGACGCACATTTCTGGCCCCCCAAAAATGGGCATTTCAAATAAGAAATGAGTCCAATGTACAAAATAGGGTGAATAAGTATGTATTTCAGGGGTGAGTTAGCAGGTTATTGGGGAAGTAAGTCCTGATATTTTTTGGAGGTTGCAGGGGCCACTACACCATTCAAAATAGGCAGGTTTTAGCATATGCAGTTAGGCCCCGTAGGATGATTTTAGCTAAAAAGTGCCCCAAACACTCAAACTGGCTTGCATCTGGGAAGGGAAAATATGGGAAACATGACTTAGACACCAAAAGATACACTAAATGCCATGTTTCCAAATGTTTATGCACAGTGGTTACAGCTTGAAGCGAATGCATGTGAATATACAAAGGTGCATTGCATTAAACAAGTCCACTGAGTGTCCCAAAATTGCCGGCCTGCCTGCTTTCATCCATCAATTGTTCTAAATTTTTCATTACCCAATGAGCTGAGGTGGAGTCTTAGCCACTGGTACCATCAGGGAGGTGTGTAAAGCACTTTAGGCTAGACAGCCAATCAGCTGCCAGCTTCCATCTGTCAATCAAATACAGCAGCCAATCAGAAAGCTGCCCATTGATCAGCAGGCCCTTTATGACATCACAAACAGACCCTCAGAACTATCTGTGCATGTCTAATGGCTGGCTGTCAGTTGGGCGGGTGGGTGGCAGAGGGAGGGGATGTCTGTCTCGTTTCTCCTGAAAATTGCGGTTTTTCTGCGTTTACGGGAAAAGTTGAGGTCCGACGCGCAAAAGTGGGGTATCGTAGAAATCACATTTTAAAGACGCACATTTCTGGCCCCCCCAAAATGGGCATTTCAAATGAGAAATGAGTCCAATGAACAAAATAGGGTGAATAAGTATGTATTTCAGGGGTGAGTTAGCAGATTATTGGGGAAGTAAGTCCTGATATTTTTGGAGGTTGCAGGGGCCACTACACCATTCAAAAAAGGCAGGTTTTAGCATATGCAGTTAGGCCCCGTAGGATGATTTTAGCTAAAAAGTGCCCCAAACACTCAAACGGGCTTGTATCTGGGAAGGGAAAATATGGGAAACATGACTTAGACACCAAATGATACACTATATGCCATGTTTCCAAATTTGTATGCACAGTGGTTACAGCATGAAGCGAATGCATGTGAATATACAAAGGTGCATTGCATTAAACAAGTCCACTGAGTGTCCCAAAATGGCCGGCCTGCCTGCTTTCATCCATCAATTGTTCTAAATTTTTCATTACCCAATGAGCTGAGGTGGAGTCTTAGCCAGTGGTACCATCAGGGAGGTGTGTAAAGCACTTTAGGCTAGACAGCCAATCAGCTGCCAGCTTCCATCTGTCAATCAAAATACAGCAGCCAATCAGAAAGCTGCCCATTGATCAGCAGGCCCTTTATGACATCACAGACAGACCCTCAGAACTATCTGTGCATGTCTAATGGCTGGCTGTCAGTTGGGTGGGTGGGTGGCAGAGGGAGGGGATGTCTGTCTCGTTTCTCCTGAAAATTGCGCTTTTTCTGCGTTTACGGGAAAAGTTGAGGTCCGACGCGCAAAAGTGGGGTATCGTAGAAATAACCTTTTAAAGACGCACATTTCTGGCCCACCAAAAATGGGCATTTCAAATGAGAAATGAGTCCAATGAACAAAATAGGATGAATAAGTATGTATTTCAGGGGTGAGTTAGCAGGTTATTGGGGAAGTAAGTCCTGATATTTTTGGAGGTTGCAGGGGCCACTACACCATTCAAAATAGGCAGGCTTTAGCATATGCAGTTAGGCCTCGTAGGATGATTTTAGCTAAAAAGTGCCCCAAACACTCAAACGGGCTTGTATCTGGGAAGGGAAAATATGGGAAACATGACTTAGACACCAAATGATACACTATATGCCATGTTTCCAAATTTTTATGCACAGTGGTTACAGCATGAAGCGAATGCATGTGAATATACAAAGGTGCATTGCATTAAACAAGTCCACTGAGTGTCCCAAAATGGCCGGCCTGCCTGCTTTCATCCATCAATTGTTCTAAATTTTTCATTACCCAATGAGCTGAGGTGGAGTCTTAGCCAGTGGTACCATCAGGGAGGTGTGTAAAGCACTTTAGGCTAGACAGCCAATCAGCTGCCAGCTTCCATCTGTCAATCAAATACAGCAGCCAATCAGAAAGCTGCCCATTGATCAGCAGGCCCTTTATGACATCACAGACAGACCCTCAGAACTATCTGTGCATGTCTAATGGCTGGCTGTCAGTTGGGTGGGTGGGTGGCAGAGGGAGGGGATGTCTGTCTCGTTTCTCCTGAAAATTGCGCTTTTTCTGCGTTTACGGGAAAAGTTGAGGTCCGACGCGCAAAAGTGGGGTATCGTAGAAATAACCTTTTAAAGACGCACATTTCTGGCCCACCAAAAATGGGCATTTCAAATGAGAAATGAGTCCAATGAACAAAATAGGATGAATAAGTATGTATTTCAGGGGTGAGTTAGCAGGTTATTGGGGAAGTAAGTCCTGATATTTTTGGAGGTTGCAGGGGCCACTACACCATTCAAAATAGGCAGGCTTTAGCATATGCAGTTAGGCCTCGTAGGATGATTTTAGCTAAAAAGTGCCCCAATCACTCAAACGGGCTTGTATCTGGGAAGGGAAAATATGGGAAACATGACTTAGACAGCAAATGATACACTGTTTGCCATGTTTCCAAATTTTTATGCACAGTGGTTACAGCATGAAGCGAATGCATGTGAATATACAAAGGTGCATTGCATTAAACAAGTCCACTGAGTGTCCCAAAATGGCCGGCCTGCCTGCTTTCATCCATCAATTGTTCTAAATTTTTCATTACCCAATGACCTGAGGTGGAGTCTTAGCCAGTGGTACCATCAGGGAGGTGTGTAAAGCACTTTAGGCTAGACAGCCAATCAGCTGCCAGCTTCCATCTGTCAATCAAATACAGTTGCCAATCAGAAAGCTGCCCATTGATCAGCAGGCCCTTTATGACATCACAAACAGACCCTCAGAACTATCTGTGCATGTCTAATGGCTGGCTGTCAGTTGGGCGGGTGGGTGGCAGAGGGAGGGGATGTCTGTCTCGTTTCTCCTGAAAATTGCGCTTTTTCTGCGTTTACGGGAAAAGTTGAGGTCCGACGCGCAAAAGTGGGGTATCGTAGAAATCACATTTTAAAGACGCACATTTCTGGCCCCCCAAAAATGGGCATTTCAAATGAGAAATGAGTCCAATGAACAAAATAGGGTGAATAAGTATGTATTTCAGGGGTGAGTTAGCAGATTATTGGGGAAGTAAGTCCTGATATTTTTGGAGGTTGCAGGGGCCACTACACCATTCAAAATAGGCAGGTTTTAGCATATGCAGTTAGGCCCCGTAGGATGATTTTAGCTAAAAAGTGCCCCAAACACTCAAACGGGCTTGTATCTGGGAAGGGAAAATATGGGAAACATGACTTAGACAGAAAATGATACACTGTATGCCATGTTTCCAAATTTTTATGCACAGTGGTTACAGCATGAAGCGAATGCATGTGAATATACAAAGGTGCATTGCATTAAACAAGTCCAATGAGCGTCCCAAAATGGCCGGCCTGCCTGCTTTCATCCATCAATTGTTCTAAATTTTTCATTACCCAATGAGCTGAGGTGGAGTCTTAGCCAGTGGTACCATCAGGGAGGTGTGTAAAGCACTTTAGGCTAGACAGCCAATCAGCTGCCAGCTTCCATCTGTCAATCAAAATACAGCAGCCAATCAGAAAGCTGCCCATTGATCAGCAGGCCCTTTATGACATCACATAAAGACCCTCAGAACTATCTGTGCATGTCTAATGGCTGGCTGTCAGTTGGGCGGGTGGGTGGCAGAGGGAGGGGATGTCTGTCTCGTTTCTCCTGAAAATTGCGCTTTTTATGCGTTTACGGGAAAAGTTGAGGTCCGACGCGCAAAAGTGGGGTATCGTAGAAATCACCTTTTAAAGACGCACATTTCTGGCCCCCCAAAAATGGGCATTTCAAATAAGAAATGAGTCCAATGTACAAAATAGGGTGAATAAGTATGTATTTCAGGGGTGAGTTAGCAGGTTATTGGGGAAGTAAGTCCTGATATTTTTTGGAGGTTGCAGGGGCCACTACACCATTCAAAATAGGCAGGTTTTAGCATATGCAGTTAGGCCCCGTAGGATGATTTTAGCTAAAAAGTGCCCCAAACACTCAAACGGGCTTGCATCTGGGAAGGGAAAATATGGGAAACATGACTTAGACACCAAAAGATACACTAAATGCCATGTTTCCAAATTTTTATGCACAGTGGTTACAGCATGAAGCGAATGCATGTGAATATACAAAGGTGCATTGCATTAAACAAGTCCACTGAGTGTCCCAAAATTGCCGGCCTGCCTGCTTTCATCCATCAATTGTTCTAAATTTTTCATTACCCAATGAGCTGAGGTGGAGTCTTAGCCACTGGTACCATCAGGGAGGTGTGTAAAGCACTTTAGGCTAGACAGCCAATCAGCTGCCAGCTTCCATCTGTCAATCAAATACAGCAGCCAATCAGAAAGCTGCCCATTGATCAGCAGGCCCTTTATGACATCACAAACAGACCCTCAGAACTATCTGTGCATGTCTAATGGCTGGCTGTCAGTTGGGCGGGTGGGTGGCAGAGGGAGGGGATGTCTGTCTCGTTTCTCCTGAAAATTGCGGTTTTTCTGCGTTTACGGGAAAAGTTGAGGTCCGACGCGCAAAAGTGGGGTATCGTAGAAATCACATTTTAAAGACGCACATTTCTGGCCCCCCCAAAATGGGCATTTCAAATGAGAAATGAGTCCAATGAACAAAATAGGGTGAATAAGTATGTATTTCAGGGGTGAGTTAGCAGATTATTGGGGAAGTAAGTCCTGATATTTTTGGAGGTTGCAGGGGCCACTACACCATTCAAAAAAGGCAGGTTTTAGCATATGCAGTTAGGCCCCGTAGGATGATTTTAGCTAAAAAGTGCCCCAAACACTCAAACGGGCTTGTATCTGGGAAGGGAAAATATGGGAAACATGACTTAGACACCAAATGATACACTATATGCCATGTTTCCAAATTTGTATGCACAGTGGTTACAGCATGAAGCGAATGCATGTGAATATACAAAGGTGCATTGCATTAAACAAGTCCACTGAGTGTCCCAAAATGGCCGGCCTGCCTGCTTTCATCCATCAATTGTTCTAAATTTTTCATTACCCAATGAGCTGAGGTGGAGTCTTAGCCAGTGGTACCATCAGGGAGGTGTGTAAAGCACTTTAGGCTAGACAGCCAATCAGCTGCCAGCTTCCATCTGTCAATCAAAATACAGCAGCCAATCAGAAAGCTGCCCATTGATCAGCAGGCCCTTTATGACATCACAGACAGACCCTCAGAACTATCTGTGCATGTCTAATGGCTGGCTGTCAGTTGGGTGGGTGGGTGGCAGAGGGAGGGGATGTCTGTCTCGTTTCTCCTGAAAATTGCGCTTTTTCTGCGTTTACGGGAAAAGTTGAGGTCCGACGCGCAAAAGTGGGGTATCGTAGAAATAACCTTTTAAAGACGCACATTTCTGGCCCACCAAAAATGGGCATTTCAAATGAGAAATGAGTCCAATGAACAAAATAGGATGAATAAGTATGTATTTCAGGGGTGAGTTAGCAGGTTATTGGGGAAGTAAGTCCTGATATTTTTGGAGGTTGCAGGGGCCACTACACCATTCAAAATAGGCAGGCTTTAGCATATGCAGTTAGGCCTCGTAGGATGATTTTAGCTAAAAAGTGCCCCAAACACTCAAACGGGCTTGTATCTGGGAAGGGAAAATATGGGAAACATGACTTAGACACCAAATGATACACTATATGCCATGTTTCCAAATTTATATGCACAGTGGTTACAGCATGAAGCGAATGCATGTGAATATACAAAGGTGCATTGCATTAAACAAGTCCACTGAGTGTCCCAAAATGGCCGGCCTGCCTGCTTTCATCCATCAATTGTTCTAAATTTTTCATTACCCAATGAGCTGAGGTGGAGTCTTAGCCAGTGGTACCATCAGGGAGGTGTGTAAAGCACTTTAGGCTAGACAGCCAATCAGCTGCCAGCTTCCATCTGTCAATCAAATACAGCAGCCAATCAGAAAGCTGCCCATTGATCAGCAGGCCCTTTATGACATCACAGACAGACCCTCAGAACTATCTGTGCATGTCTAATGGCTGGCTGTCAGTTGGGTGGGTGGGTGGCAGAGGGAGGGGATGTCTGTCTCGTTTCTCCTGAAAATTGCGCTTTTTCTGCGTTTACGGGAAAAGTTGAGGTCCGACGCGCAAAAGTGGGGTATCGTAGAAATCACCTTTTAAAGACGCACATTTCTGGCCCACCAAAAATGGGCATTTCAAATGAGAAATGAGTCCAATGAACAAAATAGGATGAATAAGTATGTATTTCAGGGGTGAGTTAGCAGGTTATTGGGGAAGTAAGTCCTGATATTTTTGGAGGTTGCAGGGGCCACTACACCATTCAAAATAGGCAGGCTTTAGCATATGCAGTTAGGCCTCGTAGGATGATTTTAGCTAAAAAGTGCCCCAATCACTCAAACGGGCTTGTATCTGGGAAGGGAAAATATGGGAAACATGACTTAGACAGCAAATGATACACTGTTTGCCATGTTTCCAAATTTTTATGCACAGTGGTTACAGCATGAAGCGAATGCATGTGAATATACAAAGGTGCATTGCATTAAACAAGTCCACTGAGTGTCCCAAAATGGCCGGCCTGCCTGCTTTCATCCATCAATTGTTCTAAATTTTTCATTACCCAATGACCTGAGGTGGAGTCTTAGCCAGTGGTACCATCAGGGAGGTGTGTAAAGCACTTTAGGCTAGACAGCCAATCAGCTGCCAGCTTCCATCTGTCAATCAAATACAGTTGCCAATCAGAAAGCTGCCCATTGATCAGCAGGCCCTTTATGACATCACAAACAGACCCTCAGAACTATCTGTGCATGTCTAATGGCTGGCTGTCAGTTGGGCGGGTGGGTGGCAGAGGGAGGGGATGTCTGTCTCGTTTCTCCTGAAAATTGCGCTTTTTCTGCGTTTACGGGAAAAGTTGAGGTCCGACGAGCAAAAGTGGGGTATCGTAGAAATCACATTTTAAAGACGCACATTTCTGGCCCCCCAAAAATGGGCATTTCAAATGAGAAATGAGTCCAATGAACAAAATAGAATGAATAAGTATGTATTTCAGGGGTGAGTTAGCAGGTTATTGGGGAAGTAAGTCCTGATATTTTTGGAGGTTGCAGGGGCTACTACACCATTCAAAATAGGCAGGCTTTAGCATATGCAGTTAGGCCCCGTAGGATGATTTTAGCTAAAAAGTGCCCCAAACACTCAAACGGGCTTGTATCTGGGAAGGGAAAATATGGGAAACATGACTTAGACAGCAAATGATACACTGTTTGCCATGTTTCCAAATTTTTATGCACAGTGGTTACAGCATGAAGCGAATGCATGTGAATATACAAAGGTGCATTGCATTAAACAAGTCCACTGAGTGTCCCAAAATGGCCGGCCTGCCTGCTTTCATCCATCAATTGTTCTAAATTTTTCATTACCCAATGAGCTGAGGTGGAGTCTTAGCCAGTGGTACCATCAGGGAGGTGTGTAAAGCACTTTAGGCTAGACAGCCAATCAGCTGCCAGCTTCCATCTGTCAATCAAATACAGCAGCCAATCAGAAAGCTGCCCATTGATCAGCAGGCCCTTTATGACATCACATAAAGACCCTCAGAACTATCTGTGCATGTCTAATGGCTGGCTGTCAGTTGGGCGGGTGGGTGGCAGAGGGAGGGGATGTCTGTCTCGTTTCTCCTGAAAATTGCGCTTTTTCTGCGTTTACGGGAAAAGTTGAGGTCCGACGCGCAAAAGTGGGGTATCGTAGAAATCACCTTTTAAAGACGCACATTTCTGGCCCCCCAAAAATGGGCATTTCAAATAAGAAATGAGTCCAATGTACAAAATAGGGTGAATAAGTATGTATTTCAGGGGTGAGTTAGCAGGTTATTGGGGAAGTAAGTCCTGATATTTTTTGGAGGTTGCAGGGGCCACTACACCATTCAAAATAGGCAGGTTTTAGCATATGCAGTTAGGCCCCGTAGGATGATTTTAGCTAAAAAGTGCCCCAAACACTAAAACTGGCTTGCATCTGGGAAGGGAAAATATGGGAAACATGACTTAGACACCAAAAGATACACTAAATGCCATGTTTCCAAATTTTTATGCACAGTGGTTACAGCTTGAAGCGAATGCATGTGAATATACAAAGGTGCATTGCATTAAACAAGTCCACTGAGTGTCCCAAAATTGCCGGCCTGCCTGCTTTCATCCATCAATTGTTCTAAATTTTTCATTACCCAATGAGCTGAGGTGGAGTCTTAGCCACTGGTACCATCAGGGAGGTGTGTAAAGCACTTTAGGCTAGACAGCCAATCAGCTGCCAGCTTCCATCTGTCAATCAAATACAGCAGCCAATCAGAAAGCTGCCCATTGATCAGCAGGCCCTTTATGACATCACAAACAGACCCTCAGAACTATCTGTGCATGTCTAATGGCTGGCTGTCAGTTGGGCGGGTGGGTGGCAGAGGGAGGGGATGTCTGTCTCGTTTCTCCTGAAAATTGCGCTTTTTATGCGTTTACGGGAAAAGTTGAGGTCCGACGCGCAAAAGTGGGGTATCGTAGAAATCACATTTTAAAGACGCACATTTCTGGCCCCCCCAAAATGGGCATTTCAAATGAGAAATGAGTCCAATGAACAAAATAGGGTGAATAAGTATGTATTTCAGGGGTGAGTTAGCAGATTATTGGGGAAGTAAGTCCTGATATTTTTGGAGGTTGCAGGGGCCACTACACCATTCAAAAAAGGCAGGTTTTAGCATATGCAGTTAGGCCCCGTAGGATGATTTTAGCTAAAAAGTGCCCCAAACACTCAAACAGGCTTGTATCTGGGAAGGGAAAATATGGGAAACATGACTTAGACACCAAATGATACACTATATGCCATGTTTCCAAATTTGTATGCACAGTGGTTACAGCATGAAGCGAATGCATGTGAATATACAAAGGTGCATTGCATTAAACAAGTCCACTGAGTGTCCCAAAATGGCCGGCCTGCCTGCTTTCATCCATCAATTGTTCTAAATTTTTCATTACCCAATGAGCTGAGGTGGAGTCTTAGCCAGTGGTACCATCAGGGAGGTGTGTAAAGCACTTTAGGCTAGACAGCCAATCAGCTGCCAGCTTCCATCTGTCAATCAAAATACAGCAGCCAATCAGAAAGCTGCCCATTGATCAGCAGGCCCTTTATGACATCACAGACAGACCCTCAGAACTATCTGTGCATGTCTAATCGCTGGCTGTCAGTTGGGTGGGTGGGTGGCAGAGGGAGGGGATGTCTGTCTCGTTTCTCCTGAAAATTGCGCTTTTTCTGCGTTTACGGGAAAAGTTGAGGTCCGACGCGCAAAAGTGGGGTATCGTAGAAATAACCTTTTAAAGACGCACATTTCTGGCCCACCAAAAATGGGCATTTCAAATGAGAAATGAGTCCAATGAACAAAATAGGATGAATAAGTATGTATTTCAGGGGTGAGTTAGCAGGTTATTGGGGAAGTAAGTCCTGATATTTTTGGAGGTTGCAGGGGCCACTACACCATTCAAAATAGGCAGGCTTTAGCATATGCAGTTAGGCCTCGTAGGATGATTTTAGCTAAAAAGTGCCCCAAACACTCAAACGGGCTTGTATCTGGGAAGGGAAAATATGGGAAACATGACTTAGACACCAAATGATACACTATATGCCATGTTTCCAAATTTTTATGCACAGTGGTTACAGCATGAAGCGAATGCATGTGAATATACAAAGGTGCATTGCATTAAACAAGTCCACTGAGTGTCCCAAAATGGCCGGCCTGCCTGCTTTCATCCATCAATTGTTCTAAATTTTTCATTACCCAATGAGCTGAGGTGGAGTCTTAGCCAGTGGTACCATCAGGGAGGTGTGTAAAGCACTTTAGGCTAGACAGCCAATCAGCTGCCAGCTTCCATCTGTCAATCAAATACAGCAGCCAATCAGAAAGCTGCCCATTGATCAGCAGGCCCTTTATGACATCACAGACAGACCCTCAGAACTATCTGTGCATGTCTAATGGCTGGCTGTCAGTTGGGTGGGTGGGTGGCAGAGGGAGGGGATGTCTGTCTCGTTTCTCCTGAAAATTGCGCTTTTTCTGCGTTTACGGGAAAAGTTGAGGTCCGACGCGCAAAAGTGGGGTATCGTAGAAATAACCTTTTAAAGACGCACATTTCTGGCCCACCAAAAATGGGCATTTCAAATGAGAAATGAGTCCAATGAACAAAATAGGATGAATAAGTATGTATTTCAGGGGTGAGTTAGCAGGTTATTGGGGAAGTAAGTCCTGATATTTTTGGAGGTTGCAGGGGCCACTACACCATTCAAAATAGGCAGGCTTTAGCATATGCAGTTAGGCCTCGTAGGATGATTTTAGCTAAAAAGTGCCCCAATCACTCAAACGGGCTTGTATCTGGGAAGGGAAAATATGGGAAACATGACTTAGACAGCAAATGATACACTGTTTGCCATGTTTCCAAATTTTTATGCACAGTGGTTACAGCATGAAGCGAATGCATGTGAATATACAAAGGTGCATTGCATTAAACAAGTCCACCGAGTGTCCCAAAATGGCCGGCCTGCCTGCTTTCATCCATCAATTGTTCTAAATTTTTCATTACCCAATGACCTGAGGTGGAGTCTTAGCCAGTGGTACCATCAGGGAGGTGTGTAAAGCACTTTAGGCTAGACAGCCAATCAGCTGCCAGCTTCCATCTGTCAATCAAATACAGTTGCCAATCAGAAAGCTGCCCATTGATCAGCAGGCCCTTTATGACATCACAAACAGACCCTCAGAACTATCTGTGCATGTCTAATGGCTGGCTGTCAGTTGGGCGGGTGGGTGGCAGAGGGAGGGGATGTCTGTCTCGTTTCTCCTGAAAATTGCGCTTTTTCTGCGTTTACGGGAAAAGTTGAGGTCCGACGCGCAAAAGTGGGGTATCGTAGAAATCACATTTTAAAGACGCACATTTCTGGCCCCCCAAAAATGGGCATTTCAAATGAGAAATGAGTCCAATGAACAAAATAGGGTGAATAAGTATGTATTTCAGGGGTGAGTTAGCAGATTATTGGGGAAGTAAGTCCTGATATTTTTGGAGGTTGCAGGGGCCACTACACCATTCAAAATAGGCAGGTTTTAGCATATGCAGTTAGGCCCCGTAGGATGATTTTAGCTAAAAAGTGCCCCAAACACTCAAACGGGCTTGTATCTGGGAAGGGAAAATATGGGAAACATGACTTAGACAGAAAATGATACACTGTATGCCATGTTTCCAAATTTTTATGCACAGTGGTTACAGCATGAAGCGAATGCATGTGAATATA
The DNA here is from genome assembly GCF_055691185.1 of Crinia signifera. NCBI lineage: Eukaryota > Metazoa > Chordata > Amphibia > Anura > Myobatrachidae > Crinia > Crinia signifera. The sequence goes on along the minus strand of NC_139221.1, from coordinate 174,156,946 downwards.
CAAAGGTGCATTGCATTAAACAAGTCCAATGAGCGTCCCAAAATGGCCGGCCTGCCTGCTTTCATCCATCAATTGTTCTAAATTTTTCATTACCCAATGAGCTGAGGTGGAGTCTTAGCCAGTGGTACCATCAGGGAGGTGTGTAAAGCACTTTAGGCTAGACAGCCAATCAGCTGCCAGCTTCCATCTGTCAATCAAAATACAGCAGCCAATCAGAAAGCTGCCCATTGATCAGCAGGCCCTTTATGACATCACAGACAGACCCTCAGAACTATCTGTGCATGTCTAATGGCTGGCTGTCAGTTGGGTGGGTGGGTGGCAGAGGGAGGGGATGTCTGTCTCGTTTCTCCTGAAAATTGCGCTTTTTATGCGTTTACGGGAAAAGTTGAGGTCCGACGCGCAAAAGTGGGGTATCGTAGAAATAACCTTTTAAAGACGCACATTTCTGGCCCACCAAAAATGGGCATTTCAAATGAGAAATGAGTCCAATGAACAAAATAGGATGAATAAGTATGTATTTCAGGGGTGAGTTAGCAGGTTATTGGGGAAGTAAGTCCTGATATTTTTGGAGGTTGCAGGGGCCACTACACCATTCAAAATAGGCAGGCTTTAGCATATGCAGTTAGGCCTCGTAGGATGATTTTAGCTAAAAAGTGCCCCAAACACTCAAACGGGCTTGTATCTGGGAAGGGAAAATATGGGAAACATGACTTAGACAGAAAATGATACACTGTATGCCATGTTTCCAAATTTTTATGCACAGTGGTTACAGCATGAAGCGAATGCATGTGAATATACAAAGGTGCATTGCATTAAACAAGTCCAATGAGCGTCCCAAAATGGCCGGCCTGCCTGCTTTCATCCATCAATTGTTCTAAATTTTTCATTACCCAATGAGCTGAGGTGGAGTCTTAGCCAGTGGTACCATCAGGGAGGTGTGTAAAGCACTTTAGGCTAGACAGCCAATCAGCTGCCAGCTTCCATCTGTCAATCAAATACAGCAGCCAATCAGAAAGCTGCCCATTGATCAGCAGGCCCTTTATGACATCACAAACAGACCCTCAGAACTATCTGTGCATGTCTAATGGCTGGCTGTCAGTTGGGCGGGTGGGTGGCAGAGGGAGGGGATGTCTGTCTCGTTTCTCCTGAAAATTGCGGTTTTTCTGCGTTTACGGGAAAAGTTGAGGTCCGACGCGCAAAAGTGGGGTATCGTAGAAATCACATTTTAAAGACGCATATTTCTGGCCCCCCAAAAATGGGCATTTCAAATGAGAAATGAGTCCAATGAACAAAATAGGGTGAATAAGTATGTATTTCAGGGGTGAGTTAGCAAATTATTGGGGAAGTAAGTCCTGATATTTTTGGAGGTTGCAGGGGCCACTACACCATTCAAAATAGGCAGGTTTTAGAATATGCAGTTAGGCCCCGTAGGATGATTTTAGCTAAAAAGTGCCCCAAACACTCAAACGGGCTTGTATCTGGGAAGGGAAAATATGGGAAACATGACTTAGACAGAAAATGATACACTGTATGCCATGTTTCCAAATTTTTATGCACAGTGGTTACAGCATGAAGCGAATGCATGTGAATATACAAAGGTGCATTGCATTAAACAAGTCCACTGAGTGTCCCAAAATTGCCGGCCTGCCTGCTTTCATCCATCAATTGTTCTAAATTTTTCATTACCCAATGAGCTGAGGTGGAGTCTTAGCCACTGGTACCATCAGGGAGGTGTGTAAAGCACTTTAGGCTAGACAGCCAATCAGCTGCCAGCTTCCATCTGTCAATCAAATACAGCAGCCAATCAGAAAGCTGCCCATTGATCAGCAGGCCCTTTATGACATCACAAACAGACCCTCAGAACTATCTGTGCATGTCTAATGGCTGGCTGTCAGTTGGGCGGGTGGGTGGCAGAGGGAGGGGATGTCTGTCTCGTTTCTCCTGAAAATTGCGGTTTTTCTGCGTTTACGGGAAAAGTTGAGGTCCGACGCGCAAAAGTGGGGTATCGTAGAAATCACATTTTAAAGACGCACATTTCTGGCCCCCCAAAAATGGGCATTTCAAATGAGAAATGAGTCCAATGAACAAAATAGGGTGAATAAGTATGTATTTCAGGGGTGAGTTAGCAGATTATTGGGGAATTAAGTCCTGATATTTTTGGAGGTTGCAGGGGCCACTACACCATTCAAAAAAGGCAGGTTTTAGCATATGCAGTTAGGCCCCGTAGGATGATTTTAGCTAAAAAGTGCCCCAAACACTGAAACGGGCTTGTATCTGGGAAGGGAAAATATGGGAAACATGACTTAGACACCAAATGATACACTATATGCCATGTTTCCAAATTTTTATGCACAGTGGTTACAGCATGAAGCGAATGCATGTGAATATACAAAGGTGCATTGCATTAAACAAGTCCACTGAGTGTCCCAAAATGGCCGGCCTGCCTGCTTTCATCCATCAATTGTTCTAAATTTTTCATTACCCAATGAGCTGAGGTGGAGTCTTAGCCAGTGGTACCATCAGGGAGGTGTGTAAAGCACTTTAGGCTAGACAGCCAATCAGCTGCCAGCTTCCATCTGTCAATCAAATACAGCAGCCAATCAGAAAGCTGCCCATTGATCAGCAGGCCCTTTATGACATCACAGACAGACCCTCAGAACTATCTGTGCATGTCTAATGGCTGGCTGTCAGTTGGGTGGGTGGGTGGCAGAGGGAGGGGATGTCTGTCTCGTTTCTCCTGAAAATTGCGCTTTTTCTGCGTTTACGGGAAAAGTTGAGGTCCGACGCGCAAAAGTGGGGTATCGTAGAAATAACCTTTTAAAGACGCACATTTCTGGCCCACCAAAAATGGGCATTTCAAATGAGAAATGAGTCCAATGAACAAAATAGGATGAATAAGTATGTATTTCAGGGGTGAGTTAGCAGGTTATTGGGGAAGTAAGTCCTGATATTTTTGGAGGTTGCAGGGGCCACTACACCATTCAAAATAGGCAGGCTTTAGCATATGCAGTTAGGCCTCGTAGGATGATTTTAGCTAAAAAGTGCCCCAATCACTCAAACAGGCTTGTATCTGGGAAGGGAAAATATGGGAAACATGACTTAGACAGCAAATGATACACTGTTTGCCATGTTTCCAAATTTTTATGCACAGTGGTTACAGCATGAAGCGAATGCATGTGAATATACAAAGGTGCATTGCATTAAACAAGTCCACTGAGTGTCCCAAAATGGCCGGCCTGCCTGCTTTCATCCATCAATTGTTCTAAATTTTTCATTACCCAATGAGCTGAGGTGGAGTCTTAGCCAGTGGTACCATCAGGGAGGTGTGTAAAGCACTTTAGGCTAGACAGCCAATCAGCTGCCAGCTTCCATCTGTCAATCAAATACAGTTGCCAATCAGAAAGCTGCCCATTGATCAGCAGGCCCTTTATGACATCACAAACAGACCCTCAGAACTATCTGTGCATGTCTAATGGCTGGCTGTCAGTTGGGCGGGTGGGTGGCAGAGGGAGGGGATGTCTGTCTCGTTTCTCCTGAAAATTGCGCTTTTTCTGCGTTTACGGGAAAAGTTGAGGTCCGACGCGCAAAAGTGGGGTATCGTAGAAATCACATTTTAAAGACGCACATTTCTGGCCCCCCAAAAATGGGCATTTCAAATGAGAAATGAGTCCAATTAACAAAATAGGGTGAATAAGTATGTATTTCAGGGGTGAGTTAGCAGATTATTGGGGAAGTAAGTCCTGATATTTTTGGAGGTTGCAGGGGCCACTACACCATTCAAAATAGGCAGGTTTTAGCATATGCAGTTAGGCCCCGTAGGATGATTTTAGCTAAAAAGTGCCCCAAACACTCAAACGGGCTTGTATCTGGGAAGGGAAAATATGGGAAACATGACTTAGACAGCAAATGATACACTGTTTGCCATGTTTCCAAATTTTTATGCACAGTGGTTACAGCATGAAGCGAATGCATGTGAATATACAAAGGTGCATTGCATTAAACAAGTCCAATGAGCGTCCCAAAATGGCCGGCCTGCCTGCTTTCATCCATCAATTGTTCTAAATTTTTCATTACCCAATGAGCTGAGGTGGAGTCTTAGCCAGTGGTACCATCAGGGAGGTGTGTAAAGCACTTTAGGCTAGACAGCCAATCAGCTGCCAGCTTCCATCTGTCAATCAAATACAGCAGCCAATCAGAAAGCTGCCCATTGATCAGCAGGCCCTTTATGACATCACAAACAGACCCTCAGAACTATCTGTGCATGTCTAATGGCTGGCTGTCAGTTGGGCGGGTGGGTGGCAGAGGGAGGGGATGTCTGTCTCGTTTCTCCTGAAAATTGCGGTTTTTCTGCGTTTACGGGAAAAGTTGAGGTCCGACGCGCAAAAGTGGGGTATCGTAGAAATCACATTTTAAAGACGCACATTTCTGGCCCCCAAAAACGGGCATTTCAAATGAGAAATGAGTCCAATGAACAAAATAGGGTGAATAAGTATGTATTTCAGGGGTGAGTTAGCAAATTATTGGGGAAGTAAGTCCTGATATTTTTGGAGGTTGCAGTGGCCACTACACCATTCAAAATAGGCAGGTTTTAGAATATGCAGTTAGGCCCCGTAGGATGATTTTAGCTAAAAAGTGCCCCAAACACTCAAACGGGCTTGTATCTGGGAAGGGAAAATATGGGAAACATGACTTAGACAGAAAATGATACACTGTATGCCATGTTTCCAAATTTTTATGCACAGTGGTTACAGCATGAAGCGAATGCATGTGAATATACAAAGGTGCATTGCATTAAACAAGTCCAATGAGCGTCCCAAAATGGCCGGCCTGCCTGCTTTCATCCATCAATTGTTCTAAATTTTTCATTACCCAATGAGCTGAGGTGGAGTCTTAGCCAGTGGTACCATCAGGGAGGTGTGTAAAGCACTTTAGGCTAGACAGCCAATCAGCTGCCAGCTTCCATCTGTCAATCAAATACAGCAGCCAATCAGAAAGCTGCCCATTGATCAGCAGGCCCTTTATGACATCACAAACAGACCCTCAGAACTATCTGTGCATGTCTAATGGCTGGCTGTCAGTTGGGCGGGTGGGTGGCAGAGGGAGGGGATGTCTGTCTCGTTTCTCCTGAAAATTGCGGTTTTTCTGCGTTTACGGGAAAAGTTGAGGTCCGACGCGCAAAAGTGGGGTATCGTAGAAATCACATTTTAAAGACGCACATTTCTGGCCCCCCAAAAACGGGCATTTCAAATGAAAAATGAGTCCAATGAACAAAATAGGGTGAATAAGTATGTATTTCAGGGGTGAGTTAGCAAATTATTGGGGAAGTAAGTCCTGATATTTTTGGAGGTTGCAGGGGCCACTACACCATTCAAAATAGGCAGGTTTTAGAATATGCAGTTAGGCCCCGTAGGATGATTTTAGCTAAAAAGTGCCCCAAACACTCAAACGGGCTTGTATCTGGGAAGGGAAAATATGGGAAACATGACTTAGACAGAAAATGATACACTGTATGCCATGTTTCCAAATTTTTATGCACAGTGGTTACAGCATGAAGCGAATGCATGTGAATATACAAAGGTGCATTGCATTAAACAAGTCCACTGAGTGTCCCAAAATTGCCGGCCTGCCTGCTTTCATCCATCAATTGTTCTAAATTTTTCATTACCCAATGAGCTGAGGTGGAGTCTTAGCCACTGGTACCATCAGGGAGGTGTGTAAAGCACTTTAGGCTAGACAGCCAATCAGCTGCCAGCTTCCATCTGTCAATCAAATACAGCAGCCAATCAGAAAGCTGCCCATTGATCAGCAGGCCCTTTATGACATCACAAACAGACCCTCAGAACTATCTGTGCATGTCTAATGGCTGGCTGTCAGTTGGGCGGGTGGGTGGCAGAGGGAGGGGATGTCTGTCTCGTTTCTCCTGAAAATTGCGGTTTTTCTGCGTTTACGGGAAAAGTTGAGGTCCGACGCGCAAAAGTGGGGTATCGTAGAAATCACATTTTAAAGACGCACATTTCTGGCCCCCCAAAAATGGGCATTTCAAATGAGAAATGAGTCCAATGAACAAAATAGGGTGAATAAGTATGTATTTCAGGGGTGAGTTAGCAGATTATTGGGGAAGTAAGTCCTGATATTTTTGGAGGTTGCAGGGGCCACTACACCATTCAAAAAAGGCAGGTTTTAGCATATGCAGTTAGGCCCCGTAGGATGATTTTAGCTAAAAAGTGCCCCAAACACTCAAACGGGCTTGTATCTGGGAAGGGAAAATATGGGAAACATGACTTAGACACCAAATGATACACTATATGCCATGTTTCCAAATTTTTATGCACAGTGGTTACAGCATGAAGCGAATGCATGTGAATATACAAAGGTGCATTGCATTAAACAAGTCCACTGAGTGTCCCAAAATGGCCGGCCTGCCTGCTTTCATCCATCAATTGTTCTAAATTTTTCATTACCCAATGAGCTGAGGTGGAGTCTTAGCCAGTGGTACCATCAGGGAGGTGTGTAAAGCACTTTAGGCTAGACAGCCAATCAGCTGCCAGCTTCCATCTGTCAATCAAATACAGCAGCCAATCAGAAAGCTGCCCATTGATCAGCAGGCCCTTTATGACATCACAGACAGACCCTCAGAACTATCTGTGCATGTCTAATGGCTGGCTGTCAGTTGGGTGGGTGGGTGGCAGAGGGAGGGGATGTCTGTCTCGTTTCTCCTGAAAATTGCGCTTTTTCTGCGTTTACGGGAAAAGTTGAGGTCCGACGCGCAAAAGTGGGGTATCGTAGAAATAACCTTTTAAAGACGCACATTTCTGGCCCACCAAAAATGGGCATTTCAAATGAGAAATGAGTCCAATGAACAAAATAGGATGAATAAGTATGTATTTCAGGGGTGAGTTAGCAGGTTATTGGGGAAGTAAGTCCTGATATTTTTGGAGGTTGCAGGGGCCACTACACCATTCAAAATAGGCAGGCTTTAGCATATGCAGTTAGGCCTCGTAGGATGATTTTAGCTAAAAAGTGCCCCAATCACTCAAACGGGCTTGTATCTGGGAAGGGAAAATATGGGAAACATGACTTAGACAGCAAATGATACACTGTTTGCCATGTTTCCAAATTTTTATGCACAGTGGTTACAGCATGAAGCGAATGCATGTGAATATACAAAGGTGCATTGCATTAAACAAGTCCACTGAGTGTCCCAAAATGGCCGGCCTGCCTGCTTTCATCCATCAATTGTTCTAAATTTTTCATTACCCAATGAGCTGAGGTGGAGTCTTAGCCAGTGGTACCATCAGGGAGGTGTGTAAAGCACTTTAGGCTAGACAGCCAATCAGCTGCCAGCTTCCATCTGTCAATCAAATACAGCAGCCAATCAGAAAGCTGCCCATTGATCAGCAGGCCCTTTATGACATCACAGAAAGACTCTCAGAACTATCTGTGCATGTCTAATGGCTGGCTGTCAGTTGGGTGGGTGGGTGGCAGAGGGAGGGGATGTCTGTCTCGTTTCTCCTGAAAATTGCGGTTTTTCTGCGTTTACGGGAAAAGTTGAGATCCGACGCGCAAAAGTGGGGTATCGTAGAAATCACCTTTTAAAGATGCACATTTCCCCCCCCCCCCCAAAAATGGGCATTTCAAATGAGAAATGAGTCCAATGAACAAAATAGGGTGAATAAGTATGTATTTCAGGGGTGAGTTAGCAGGTTATTGGGGAAGTAAGTCCTGATATTTTTGGAGGTTGCAGGGGCCACTACACCATTCAAAATAGGCGGGCTTTAGCATATGCAGTTAGGCCCCGTAGGTTGATTTTAGCTAAAAAGTGCCCCAAACACTCAAACGGGCTTGTATCTGGGAAGGGAAAATATGGGAAACATGACTTAGACAGCAAATGATACACTGTATGCCATGTTTCCAAATTTTTATGCACAGTGGTTACAGCATGAAGCGAATGCATGTGAATATACAAAGGTGCATTGCATTAAACAAGTCCAATGAGCGTCCCAAAATGGCCGGCCTGCCTGCTTTCATCCATCAATTGTTCTAAATTTTTCATTACCCAATGAGCTGAGGTGGAGTCTTAGCCAGTGGTACCATCAGGGAGGTGTGTAAAGCACTTTAGGCTAGACAGCCAATCAGCTGCCAGCTTCCATCTGTCAATCAAATACAGCAGCCAATCAGAAAGCTGCCCATTGATCAGCAGGCCCTTTATGACATCACAAACAGACCCTCAGAACTATCTGTGCATGTCTAATGGCTGGCTGTCAGTTGGGCGGGTGGGTGGCAGAGGGAGGGGATGTCTGTCTCGTTTCTCCTGAAAATTGCGGTTTTTCTGCGTTTACGGGAAAAGTTGAGGTCCGACGCGCAAAAGTGGGGTATCGTAGAAATCACATTTTAAAGACGCACATTTCTGGCCCCCCAAAAATGGGCATTTCAAATGAGAAATGAGTCCAATGAACAAAATAGGGTGAATAAGTATGTATTTCAGGGGTGAGTTAGCAGATTATTGGGGAAGTAAGTCCTGATATTTTTGGAGGTTGCAGGGGCCACTACACCATTCAAAATAGGCAGGTTTTAGCATATGCAGTTAGGCCCCGTAGGATGATTTTAGCTAAAAAGTGCCCCAAACACTCAAACGGGCTTGTATCTGGGAAGGGAAAATATGGGAAACATGACTTAGACAGAAAATGATACACTGTATGCCATGTTTCCAAATTTTTATGCACAGTGGTTACAGCATGAAGCGAATGCATGTGAATATACAAAGGTGCATTGCATTAAACAAGTCCACTGAGTGTCCCAAAATTGCCGGCCTGCCTGCTTTCATCCATCAATTGTTCTAAATTTTTCATTACCCAATGAGCTGAGGTGGAGTCTTAGCCACTGGTACCATCAGGGAGGTGTGTAAAGCACTTTAGGCTAGACAGCCAATCAGCTGCCAGCTTCCATCTGTCAATCAAATACAGCAGCCAATCAGAAAGCTGCCCATTGATCAGCAGGCCCTTTATGACATCACAAACAGACCCTCAGAACTATCTGTGCATGTCTAATGGCTGGCTGTCAGTTGGGCGGGTGGGTGGCAGAGGGAGGGGATGTCTGTCTCGTTTCTCCTGAAAATTGCGGTTTTTCTGCGTTTACGGGAAAAGTTGAGGTCCGACGCGCAAAAGTGGGGTATCATAGAAATCACATTTTAAAGACGCACATTTCTGGCCCCCCAAAAATGGGCATTTCAAATGAGAAATGAGTCCAATGAACAAAATAGGGTGAATAAGTATGTATTTCAGGGGTGAGTTAGCAGATTATTGGGGAAGTAAGTCCTGATATTTTTGGAGGTTGCAGGGGCCACTACACCATTCAAAAAAGGCAGGTTTTAGCATATGCAGTTAGGCCCCGTAGGATGATTTTAGCTAAAAAGTGCCCCAAACACTCAAACGGGCTTGTATCTGGGAAGGGAAAATATGGGAAACATGACTTAGACACCAAATGATACACTATATGCCATGTTTCCAAATTTTTATGCACAGTGGTTACAGCATGAAGCGAATGCATGTGAATATACAAAGGTGCATTGCATTAAACAAGTCCACTGAGTGTCCCAAAATGGCCGGCCTGCCTGCTTTCATCCATCAATTGTTCTAAATTTTTCATTACCCAATGAGCTGAGGTGGAGTCTTAGCCAGTGGTACCATCAGGGATGTGTAAAGCACTTTAGGCTAGACAGCCAATCAGCTGCCAGCTTCCATCTGTCAATCAAATACAGCAGCCAATCAGAAAGCTGCCCATTGATCAGCAGGCCCTTTATGACATCACAGACAGACCCTCAGAACTATCTGTGCATGTCTAATGGCTGGCTGTCAGTTGGGTGGGTGGGTGGCAGAGGGAGGGGATGTCTGTCTCGTTTCTCCTGAAAATTGCGCTTTTTCTGCGTTTACGGGAAAAGTTGAGGTCCGACGCGCAAAAGTGGGGTATCGTAGAAATAACCTTTTAAAGACGCACATTTCTGGCCCACCAAAAATGGGCATTTCAAATGAGAAATGAGTCCAATGAACAAAATAGGATGAATAAGTATGTATTTCAGGGGTGAGTTAGCAGGTTATTGGGGAAGTAAGTCCTGATATTTTTGGAGGTTGCAGGGGCCACTACACCATTCAAAATAGGCAGGCTTTAGCATATGCAGTTAGGCCTCGTAGGATGATTTTAGCTAAAAAGTGCCCCAATCACTCAAACGGGCTTGTATCTGGGAAGGGAAAATATGAGAAACATGACTTAGACAGCAAATGATACACTGTTTGCCATGTTTCCAAATTTTTATGCACAGTGGTTACAGCATGAAGCGAATGCATGTGAATATACAAAGGTGCATTGCATTAAACAAGTCCACTGAGTGTCCCAAAATGGCCGGCCTGCCTGCTTTCATCCATCAATTGTTCTAAATTTTTTATTACCCAATGAGCTGAGGTGGAGTCTTAGCCAGTGGTACCATCAGGGAGGTGTGTAAAGCACTTTAGGCTAGACAGCCAATCAGCTGCCAGCTTCCATCTGTCAATCAAATACAGCAGCCAATCAGAAAGCTGCCCATTGATCAGCAGGCCCTTTATGACATCACAGAAAGACTCTCAGAACTATCTGTGCATGTCTAATGGCTGGCTGTCAGTTGGGTGGGTGGGTGGCAGAGGGAGGGGATGTCTGTCTCGTTTCTCCTGAAAATTGCGCTTTTTCTGCGTTTACGGGAAAAGTTGAGATCCGACGCGCAAAAGTGGGGTATCGTAGAAATCACCTTTTAAAGATGCACATTTCTCCCCCCCCAAAAATGGGCATTTCAAATGAGAAATGAGTCCAATGAACAAAATAGGGTGAATAAGTATGTATTTCAGGGGTGAGTTAGCAGGTTATTGGGGAAGTAAGTCCTGATATTTTTGGAGGTTGCAGGGGCCACTACACCATTCAAAATAGGCGGGCTTTAGCATATGCAGTTAGGCCCCGTAGGTTGATTTTGGCTAAAAAGTGCCCCAAACACTCAAACGGGCTTGTATCTGGGAAGGGAAAATATGGGAAACATGACTTAGACAGCAAATGATACACTGTATGCCATGTTTCCAAATTTTTATGCACAGTGGTTACAGCATGAAGCGAATGCATGTGAATATACAAAGGTGCATTGCATTAAACAAGTCCAATGAGCGTCCCAAAATGGCCGGCCTGCCTGCTTTCATCCATCAATTGTTCTAAATTTTTCATTACCCAATGAGCTGAGGTGGAGTCTTAGCCAGTGGTACCATCAGGGAGGTGTGTAAAGCACTTTAGGCTAGACAGCCAATCAGCTGCCAGCTTCCATCTGTCAATCAAATACAGCAGCCAATCAGAAAGCTGCCCATTGATCAGCAGGCCCTTTATGACATCACAAACAGACCCTCAGAACTATCTGTGCATGTCTAATGGCTGGCTGTCAGTTGGGCGGGTGGGTGGCAGAGGGAGGGGATGTCTGTCTCGTTTCTCCTGAAAATTGCGGTTTTTCTGCGTTTACGGGAAAAGTTGAGGTCCGACGCGCAAAAGTGGGGTATCGTAGAAATCACATTTTAAAGACGCACATTTCTGGCCCCCCAAAAATGGGCATTTCAAATGAGAAATGAGTCCAATGAACAAAATAGGGTGAATAAGTATGTATTTCAGGGGTGAGTTAGCAGATTATTGGGGAAGTAAGTCCTGATATTTTTGGAGGTTGCAGGGGCCACTACACCATTCAAAATAGGCAGGTTTTAGCATATGCAGTTAGGCCCCGTAGGATGATTTTAGCTAAAAAGTGCCCCAAACACTCAAACGGGCTTGTATCTGGGAAGGGAAAATATGGGAAACATGACTTAGACAGAAAATGATACACTGTATGCCATGTTTCCAAATTTTTATGCACAGTGGTTACAGCATGAAGCGAATGCATGTGAATATACAAAGGTGCATTGCATTAAACAAGTCCACTGAGTGTCCCAAAATTGCCGGCCTGCCTGCTTTCATCCATCAATTGTTCTAAATTTTTCATTACCCAATGAGCTGAGGTGGAGTCTTAGCCACTGGTACCATCAGGGAGGTGTGTAAAGCACTTTAGGCTAGACAGCCAATCAGCTGCCAGCTTCCATCTGTCAATCAAATACAGCAGCCAATCAGAAAGCTGCCCATTGATCAGCAGGCCCTTTATGACATCACAAACAGACCCTCAGAACTATCTGTGCATGTCTAATGGCTGGCTGTCAGTTGGGCGGGTGGGTGGCAGAGGGAGGGGATGTCTGTCTCATTTCTCCTGAAAATTGCGGTTTTTCTGCGTTTACGGGAAAAGTTGAGGTCCGACGCGCAAAAGTGGGGTATCGTAGAAATCACATTTTAAAGACGCACATTTCTGGCCCCCCAAAAATGGGCATTTCAAATGAGAAATGAGTCCAATGAACAAAATAGGGTGAATAAGTATGTATTTCAGGGGTGAGTTAGCAGATTATTGGGGAAGTAAGTCCTGATATTTTTGGAGGTTGCAGGGGCCACTACACCATTCAAAAAAGGCAGGTTTTAGCATATGCAGTTAGGCCCCGTAGGATGATTTTAGCTAAAAAGTGCCCCAAACACTCAAACGGGCTTGTATCTGGGAAGGGAAAATATGGGAAACATGACTTAGACACCAAATGATACACTATATGCCATGTTTCCAAATTTTTATGCACAGTGGTTACAGCATGAAGCGAATGCATGTGAATATACAAAGGTGCATTGCATTAAACTAGTCCACTGAGTGTCCCAAAATGGCCGGCCTGCCTGCTTTCATCCATCAATTGTTCTAAATTTTTCATTACCCAATGAGCTGAGGTGGAGTCTTAGCCAGTGGTACCATCAGGGAGGTGTGTAAAGCACTTTAGGCTAGACAGCCAATCAGCTGCCAGCTTCCATCTGTCAATCAAATACAGCAGCCAATCAGAAAGCTGCCCATTGATCAGCAGGCCCTTTATGACATCACAGACAGACCCTCAGAACTATCTGTGCATGTCTAATGGCTGGCTGTCAGTTGGGTGGGTGGGTGGCAGAGGGAGGGGATGTCTGTCTCGTTTCTCCTGAAAATTGCGTTTTTTCTGCGTTTACGGGAAAAGTTGAGGTCCGACGCGCAAAAGTGGGGTATCGTAGAAATAACCTTTTAAAGACACACATTTCTGGCCCACCAAAAATGGGCATTTCAAATGAGAAATGAGTCCAATGAACAAAATAGGATGAATAAGTATGTATTTCAGGGGTGAGTTAGCAGGTTATTGGGGAAGTAAGTCCTGATATTTTTGGAGGTTGCAGGGGCCACTACACCATTCAAAATAGGCAGGCTTTAGCATATGCAGTTAGGCCTCGTAGGATGATTTTAGCTAAAAAGTGCCCCAATCACTCAAACGGGCTTGTATCTGGGAAGGGAAAATATGGGAAACATGACTTAGACAGCAAATGATACACTGTTTGCCATGTTTCCAAATTTTTATGCACAGTGGTTACAGCATGAAGCGAATGCATGTGAATATACAAAGGTGCATTGCATTAAACAAGTCCAATGAGCGTCCCAAAATGGCCGGCCTGCCTGCTTTCATCCATCAATTGTTCTAAATTTTTCATTACCCAATGAGCTGAGGTGGAGTCTTAGCCAGTGGTACCATCAGGGAGGTGTGTAAAGCACTTTAGGCTAGACAGCCAATCAGCTGACAGCTTCCATCTGTCAATCAAATACAGCAGCCAATCAGAAAGCTGCCCATTGATCAGCAGGCCCTTTATGACATCACAAACAGACCCTCAGAACTATCTGTGCATGTCTAATGGCTGGCTGTCAGTTGGGCGGGTGGGTGGCAGAGGGAGGGGATGTCTGTCTCGTTTCTCCTGAAAATTGCGGTTTTTCTGCGTTTACGGGAAAAGTTGAGGTCCGACGCGCAAAAGTGGGGTATCGTAGAAATCACATTTTAAAGACGCACATTTCTGGCCCCCCAAAAATGGGCATTTCAAATGAGAAATGAGTCCAATGAACAAAATAGGGTGAATAAGTATGTATTTCAGGGGTGAGTTAGCAGATTATTGGGGAAGTAAGTCCTGATATTTTTGGAGGTTGCAGGGGCCACTACACCATTCAAAATAGGCAGGTTTTAGCATATGCAGTTAGGCTCCGTAGGATGATTTTAGCTAAAAAGTGCCCCAAACACTCAAACGGGCTTGTATCTGGGAAGGGAAAATATGGGAAACATGACTTAGACACCAAATGATACACTATATGCCATGTTTCCAAATTTTTATGCACAGTGGTTACAGCATGAAGCGAATGCATGTGAATATACAAAGGTGCATTGCATTAAACAAGTCCACTGAGTGTCCCAAAATGGCCGGCCTGCCTGCTTTCATCCATCAATTGTTCTAAATTTTTCATTACCCAATGAGCTGAGGTGGAGTCTTAGCCAGTGGTACCATCAGGGAGGTGTGTAAAGCACTTTAGGCTAGACAGCCAATCAGCTGCCAGCTTCCATCTGTCAATCAAATACAGCAGCCAATCAGAAAGCTGCCCATTGATCAGCAGGCCCTTTATGACATCACAAACAGACCCTCAGAACTATCTGTGCATGTCTAATGGCTGGCTGTCAGTTGGGCGGGTGGGTGGCAGAGGGAGGGGATGTCTGTCTCGTTTCTCCTGAAAATTGCGGTTTTTCTGCGTTTACGGGAAAAGTTGAGGTCCGACGCGCAAAAGTGGGGTATCGTAGAAATCACCTTTTAAAGACGCACATTTCTGGCCCCCCAAAAATGGGCATTTCAAATGAGAAATGAGTCCAATGAACAAAATAGGGTGAATAAGTATGTATTTCATGGGTGAGTTAGCAGATTATTGGGGAAGTAAGTCCTGATATTTTTGGAGGTTGCAGGGGCCACTACACCATTCAAAATAGGCAGGTTTTAGCATATGCAGTTAGGCTCCGTAGGATGATTTTAGCTAAAAAGTGCCCCAAACACTCAAACGGGCTTGTATCTGGGAAGGGAAAATATGGGAAACATGACTTAGACACCAAATGATACACTATATGCCATGTTTCCAAATTTTTATGCACAGTGGTTACAGCATGAAGCGAATGCATGTGAATATACAAAGGTGCATTGCATTAAACAAGTCCACTGAGTGTCCCAAAATGGCCGGCCTGCCTGCTTTCATCCATCAATTGTTCTAAATTTTTCATTACCCAATGAGCTGAGGTGGAGTCTTAGCCAGTGGTACCATCAGGGAGGTGTGTAAAGCACTTTAGGCTAGACAGCCAATCAGCTGCCAGCTTCCATCTGTCAATCAAATACAGTTGCCAATCAGAAAGCTGCCCATTGATCAGCAGGCCCTTTATGACATCACAAACAGACCCTCAGAACTATCTGTGCATGTCTAATGGCTGGCTGTCAGTTGGGCGGGTGGGTGGCAGAGGGAGGGGATGTCTGTCTCGTTTCTCCTGAAAATTGCGCTTTTTCTGCGTTTACGGGAAAAGTTGAGGTCCGACGCGCAAAAGTGGGGTATCGTAGAAATCACATTTTAAAGACGCACATTTCTGGCCCCCCAAAAATGGGCATTTCAAATGAGAAATGAGTCCAATTAACAAAATAGGGTGAATAAGTATGTATTTCAGGGGTGAGTTAGCAGATTATTGGGGAAGTAAGTCCTGATATTTTTGGAGGTTGCAGGGGCCACTACACCATTCAAAATAGGCAGGTTTTAGCATATGCAG
Source organism: Crinia signifera (assembly GCF_055691185.1). Classification (NCBI taxonomy): domain Eukaryota; kingdom Metazoa; phylum Chordata; class Amphibia; order Anura; family Myobatrachidae; genus Crinia; species Crinia signifera. Next base: position 174,141,200 of record NC_139221.1, on the reverse strand, counting down.
TTAGGCCCCGTAGGATGATTTTAGCTAAAAAGTGCCCCAAACACTCAAACGGGCTTGTATCTGGGAAGGGAAAATATGGGAAACATGACTTAGACAGCAAATGATACACTGTTTGCCATGTTTCCAAATTTTTATGCACAGTGGTTACAGCATGAAGCGAATGCATGTGAATATACAAAGGTGCATTGCATTAAACAAGTCCAATGAGCGTCCCAAAATGGCCGGCCTGCCTGCTTTCATCTATCAATTGTTCTAAATTTTTCATTACCCAATGAGCTGAGGTGGAGTCTTAGCCAGTGGTACCATCAGGGAGGTGTGTAAAGCACTTTAGGTTAGACAGCCAATCAGCTGCCAGCTTCCATCTGTCAATCAAATACAGCAGCCAATCAGAAAGCTGCCCATTGATCAGCAGGCCCTTTATGACATCACAGAAAGACCCTCAGAACTATCTGTGCATGTCTAATGGCTGGCTGTCAGTTGGGTGGGTGGGTGGCAGAGGGAGGGGATGTCTGTCTCGTTTCTCCTGAAAATTGCGTTTTTTCTGCGTTTACGGGAAAAGTTGAGATCCGACGCGCAAAAGTGGGGTATCGTAGAAATCACCTTTTAAAGACGCACATTTCTGCCCACCCAAAAATGGGCATTTCAAATGAGAAATGAGTCCAATGAACAAAATAGGGTGAATAAGTATGTATTTCAGGGGTGAGTTAGCAGGTTATTGGGGAAGTAAGTCCTGATATTTTTGGAGGTTGCAGGGGCCACTACACCATTCAAAATAGGCAGGTTTTAGCATATGCAGTTAGGCTCCGTAGGATGATTTTAGCTAAAAAGTGCCCCAAACACTCAAACGGGCTTGTATCTGGGAAGGGAAAATATGGGAAACATGACTTAGACACCAAATGATACACTATATGCCATGTTACCAAATTTGTATGCACAGTGGTTACAGCATGAAGCGAATGCATGTGAATATACAAAGGTGCATTGCATTAAACAAGTCCACTGAGTGTCCCAAAATGGCCGGCCTGCCTGCTTTCATCTATCAATTGTTCTAAATTTTTCATTACCCAATGAGCTGAGGTGGAGTCTTAGCCAGTGGTACCATCAGGGAGGTGTGTAAAGCACTTTAGGTTAGACAGCCAATCAGCTGCCAGCTTCCATCTGTCAATCAAATACAGCAGCCAATCAGAAAGCTGCCCATTGATCAGCAGGCCCTTTATGACATCACAGAAAGACCCTCAGAACTATCTGTGCATGTCTAATGGCTGGCTGTCAGTTGGGTGGGTGGGTGGCAGAGGGAGGGGATGTCTGTCTCGTTTCTCCTGAAAATTGCGGTTTTTCTGCGTTTACGGGAAAAGTTGAGATCCGACGCGCAAAAGTGGGGTATCGTAGAAATCACCTTTTAAAGACGCACATTTCTGCCCACCCAAAAATGGGCATTTCAAATGAGAAATGAGTCCAATGAACAAAATAGGGTGAATAAGTATGTATTTCAGGGGTGAGTTAGCAGGTTATTGGGGAAGTAAGTCCTGATATTTTTGGAGGTTGCAGGGGCCACTACACCATTCAAAATAGGCAGGCTTTAGCATATGCAGTTAGGCCCCATAGGTTGATTTTAGCTAAAAAGTGCCCCCAAACACTCAAACGGGCTTGTATCTGGGAAGGGAAAATATGGGAAACATTACTTAGACAGCAAATGATACACTGTATGCCATGTTTCCAAATTTTTATGCACAGTGGTTACAGCATGAAGCGAATGCATGTGAATATACAAAGGTGCATTGCATTAACCCCTTCCTGACGCAGCCAGTTTTTGCCTTCCTGACAGAGCCCTTTTTTTCAAATTTGACATGTATCACTTAAGTGGGGATAACTTTTTTTTGCTTTTACTTATCCCAGTGATTTTGAGATTGTTTTCTCGTGACACATTGTACTTCAAGTTAGTGGTAAATTTGGGTCAATACAGTCAGTGTTTTTTTGTGAAAAATACCAAAATGTTGTAAAAAAATGGAAAATTTAGCAATTTTCAAAATGTAAAATTTTCTGCTTGTGAGACAAATAATCATACCACTCAAAATAGTTAATAACTAACATAAACCATATGTCTACTTTATGTTTCCATCATTATTTCAGCCTCCTTTTAATTTTTTTGGACACTAGGAGGCTTAAAATATGAATAGCAAATTCTCAAATTTTCAAGAAAATTTCAAACACTGATGTTTTTAGGGACCAGTTCAGTTCTGATGTGACTTTGAGGGACTTGTATGTGAGACACCCCCATAAATGATGCCATTTCAAAAACTGCACCCCTCACAGTATTCAAAACAGCATTTTGGAAGTTTGTTAACCCTTTAGGTGTTTCACAGGAATTAAAAACAAAGTGTAGGTGAAATTTCAAAATTTCATTTTTTTTTGCAGATTTGCAATTTTAATACATTTTTCTAAGGAACACAGTAGATTTTACTAGAGAAATGTGACTAAAAATTGATTCCCCCAATTCTTTTGTTTTCATAAATATCCTATATGTGGCCCTAGTGTGCACGTTGACCAAACCACAGGCTTCATAAGGAGCACCTACTTGATTTTGGAGCCTCCTTTTTATGAGATTATTTTTTAGGCACCATGTAGGTTTCTAGGCACCATAAGATGCTAAAAGTTAGGAACCCCCCCACAAGTGACCCCATTTTGCAAACTACACCCCTCAGGGAATTCATCTAGGGGTATAGTGTACATTTCAAACCCCCAGGGGTTTCACCAATTGTGGTACAACTGGGCAGTGAAAATGAAAAATTAATTTTTTTACACAAAAATGCAGTTCTGGCTCCAAATTTTTCATTTTCACAAGGAATGAAGGAGACAAAGCACCCCAAAATCTGTGCCCCAATTTCTCCCGAGTACGGCAATGCCTCACATGTGACCAAAAAATACCATTTGGGTGCATGGCAGGACTCAGAAGGGAAGGATTGATTTTTGGATTTTGCAGCTCAGATTCTGGTGGAATGTTGGTGGGTGCTATGTCGCATTAGCAAGACCCCCGAAGCACCAAAACAGTGGAACCCCCCCACAAGTGACCCCATTTTGCAAACTACACCCCTCAGGGAATTCATCTAGGGGTATAGTGTACATTTCAAACCCCCAGGGGTTTCACCAATTTTGATACAACTGGGCAGTGAAAATGAAAAATTAAATTTTTTACACAAAAATGCAGTTCTGGCTCAAAATTTTTCATTTTCACAAGGAAAGAAGGAGACAAAGCACCCCAAAATCTGTGCCCCAATTTCTCCCGAGTACGGCACTGCCTCACATGTGACCAAAAAATACCATTTGGGTGCATGGCAGGACTCAGAAGGGAAGGAGTGATTTTTGGATTTTGCAGCTCAGATTCTGGTGGAATGTTGGTGGGTGCTATGTCGCATTAGCAAGACCCCCGAAGCACCAATACAGTGGAACCCCCCCACAAGTGACCCCATTTTGCAAACTACACCCCTCAGGGAATTCATCTAGGGGTATAGTGTACATTTCAAACCCCCAGGGGTTTCACCAATTGTGGTACAACTGGGCAGTGAAAATGAAAAATTAAATTTTTTACACAAAAATGCAGTTCTGGCTCAAAATTTTTCATTTTCACAAGGAATGAAGGAGACAAAGCACCCGAAAATCTGTGCCCCAATTTCTCCCGAGTACGGCAATGCCTCATGTGTGACCAAAAAATGGCAGGACTCAGAAGGGAAGGAGTGATATTTGGATTTTGCAACACAGATTCTGGTGGAATGTTGGTGGGTGCTATGTCGCATTAGCAAGACCCCCAAAGCACCAATACAGTGGAACCCCCCCACAAGTGACCCCATTTTGCAAACTACACCCCTCAGGGAATTCATCTAGGGGTATAGTGTACATTTCAAACCCCCAGGGGTTTCACCAATTTTGATACAACTGGGCTGTTCAAATGAAAAATTTCATTTTTTACACAAAAATGCAGTTCTGGCTCAAAATTTTTCATTTTCACAAGGAATGAAGGAGACAAAGCACCCCAAAATCTGTGCCCCAATTTCTCCCGAGTACGGCAATGCCTCACATGTGACCAAAAAATACCAGTTGGGTGCATGGCAGGACTCAGAAGGGAAGGAGTGATTTTTGTTTTTTGCAGCTCAGATTCTGGTGGAATGAATGGTGGGTGCTATGTGGCATTAGCAAGACCCCCGAAGCACGGTGAAATGATTAACCTAATAATCCATAGATGTGTGGTATATTTTAAAACACTCCTTTATACATAGGCCGGGTTTGTCGGGGCAAGTTTCACAGTGGAAAATAGTATCCTTTCTTATTCCCTTTTTATAGCAAACTTTGCACCTTTTTTGTGCCCTGCCCTTTCTTGCAGTGGAGGGGATTTCGTTAGGAAAATGCTGCCCTGGTACAATACGGGGGCCAGTACTAGAAGTACTGGGGCCCTCTGCCTGCTGGTTCCTAAATATTAGGCCCTTTATGACTTCCTCTTGAAAGTGCATAAATGTCCCCCTCTGGCTGGTAGAACGGAATAGCACGTAAGCGTTATACAGTGCCATCTGGATGATATACACGGCCAGCTTCTTGTACCAGATTTTTGTTTTCCGCAGGGCACTGTACGGCTTCAGTACCTGATCTGAAAGATCCACTCCGCCCATGTACTTATTGTAATCCAGGATACAATTAGGTTTTGAGGTGTGGGTACTGGTACCTCGTACAGGGATGGAGGTGGTACTGTCTCCATGAATTGTTGTCAGTATAAGGACATCCCTCTTGTCCTTATATTTGACCAACAACATATTTTCGGTGCATATTCCCCTGCTTTCACCCCTTCTCAGTACTTGGGCAATGTGCATTTTTGGGAGGCCTCTTTGGTTCTTGCGCACAGTACCGCAAGCTGCTGTACCTCTTGAACCAAGGGCCTTAAACAGGGGGATGCTAGTGTAAAAGTTATCCACATAGAGGTGATAACCTTTATCCAGGAAGGGGTGCACTAAATCCCAGACAATTTTTCCACTAACACCTACGAGGGAGGGGGGGCATTCTGGCGGTTCAATTCTTGAATCCTTCCCTTCATATACCCTAAACCTGTGGGTGTACCCTGAGGTGCTTTCACACAGTTTATACATTTTTATGCCATACCTTGCCCTCTTACTGGGAAGGTACTGGCGGAATTTAACCCTTCCTTTAAAATGTATAAGGGACTCGTCGATACAAATAAATTTTTCAGGGATGTACATCTCTGCAAATTTGGCACTGAAATGATCAATGACCGGCCTGACTTTGAATAGCCGGTCAAAGGTGGGATCATCTCTGGGTGGGCACTGTGCATTATCGGTGTAATGTAAAAATTTAAGGATTATCTCAAAACGAGTCCGAGTCATGGCCATACGGTAAAATGGGGTGCTGTACAGAACATCTGTACTCCAATATTGCCTAATTTCTGGCTTTTTTACTATGCCCATATGTAACACCAGACCCCAAAACGTCATCATCTCTACTGCATCTACAGGGGTCCACCTAGCAAATGATGACGTGGGGTTTCGAGCAATAAACTGCTGGGCATATAAATTACTTTGGTCCACCATTAAATTTATAAAATCATCAGAGAATAATAATTTGAAAAAGTCAATTTCTCTGAGACCTGTTGAATCAAATTGGATTCCTGGGATGGCCAAAAACTCAGGAACCTGGGGCTCAAAATTGTCTGGTGGTGGGGTCCATACGGGATCAATCATTTGGGGGGGGGGTCTCAGCTGCTCTACGGGGGTGTCTTTGAGGGTGTCCCTCATCACCAGAGGAGGAAGAGGAGCTTAAGACGAATCCTTCAAATTCCCCGCTTGCATCACTGGCTGTGTCAGAGTCAGAGGCAAGCATGGCATATGCCTCCTCCGCTGAATACATTCTTCTGGATGACTGGGATGACATTTGGGATGACATTTGGGATGCCATTTTTATTTTTGTGTTTCTGTAAGTGTAATGTTTCAACACGTGTATAGTGTAGGGGGGGTACAAACTTTATTTCAACACGGGGGGTATGTAGTGTGTAGTGTGTATGTAGTGCAGAAAAAAAAATACTTTATACAGGAATTTGATCCCAATAAAAAAAAAAAAAATTGAAGGGGTTAAAAAAAAAAAAAAATTGAAGGGGTTAAAAAAAAAAAAAAAGGTCCTGCGCCAAAAATTGAGCACAAATGTTGGTCAGTAACGACCGTCACTGAACAGCGCTCAAAGGCAACAGGACACCCACAAAAGCAACGTGGGTGTAAAAACAAAAAAAAAACAATTTAAAAAAACTGCAGAAAAAAAATTATATCAACCCTGTGCCAAAAATGTTGTTCAGTGATGTACGTCACTGATCAGTGGCCACAGGACACCCACAAAAGCAACGTGGGTGTAAAAACAATTTAAAAAAATATACCACAGCACTCTCCAAAAAAAAAAAACAATTTAAAAAAACTGCAGAAAAAAAATTATATCAACCCTGTGCCAAAAATGCTGTTCAGTGATTGTCCGTCACTGATCAGCGCTCAGCGGCCACAGGACACCCACAAAAGCAACGTGGATGTAAAAAACAAAACCCCACTGCACTCTCCAAAAAAACAACAACTGCAGATCAGTGATGCAGTGATGCAACACTGATTAGCAGTGAGGGGCAGCAGGCACACAACTGTGGGTGCAACCTGACAGGGTATATATAAAAAAAAAACCTGGACCCCCAAAAAGTTGCTGATTAATTAATTTAAACTGATCAGCACAAAAGGGGGGGCAGGGGGGGCAGCAGTCAGTTGCACACGCAGCACAACCTTTGGTGCAACTGACAGGTATATATATAAAAAAAAAAACCCTGGACCCCCAAAAAGTTGCTGATCTTAATTAATTTAAACTGATCAGCACAAAAGGGGGGTCAGCAGGGGGGGCAGCAGTCAGTTGCACAGGCAGCACAACCTTTGGTGCAACTGACAGGTATATATATATATAAAAAAACCTCTGCACCCCCAAAAAGTTGCTGATCAGCTCAGACATAGTAATCAGCACAAAAGGGGGTGCAGCAGACACAAAATATAGCACTCTCTCTCACTATCTCTGACTATCTCTGACTATCTCTGACTATCTCTGACTATCTATCACTATATGTGACTCTATGACACTGCAGCAGCAGCACACAGGAAGTCACAAGATCCAGGAAGCATCCAGCTGCTGGCAGCACGCTACCAGCGGTGATCAGCGGTGATCAGGTAAGTATCAGGCAAGGTTCAGGTATGTATAGCAGGACAGAGTGGCCGGTGACCGCTCTGCACGCAATTCCGGACCGGAATGGCTTCTGCAGCGCAGTCACCGTTAGTTTGAATGGCGCGCCCTGGCTGTGATTGGTCCGTCGGTCCGACGGACCAATCACAGCCTTGGGGGCAGGTGGGGTTAGGTGTCGTCGTCACCGATGACCCCCTCATGCCCCCTCACACCCGGCGGTGATTGACACCTGTGTTACCGAGCGTCTGATTCGCCGGTAACACAGGAAAACGCTGCGAATGGCTGTTCACATTGAACAGCCAATCACAGCGATCGCCGACGGGGGGGCGGCATCGCCGCCCCCCCTGGGCATTCAGGGACATGTCTGCTGTCAGGGACAGCAGACATCGTCCCTCTGTCACTGCGTCTCTAGACGCAGTGGCACTTTGAAGTCATGACGTATATATACGTCATGTGTCGGGAAGTACATCCCGGCCATGACGTATATATACGTCAAATGTCGGGAAGGGGTTAAACAAGTCCAATGAGCGTCCCAAAATGGCCGGCCTGCCTGCTTTCATCCATCAATTGTTCAAAATTTTTCATTACCCAATGAGCTGACGTGGAGTCTTAGCCAGTGGTACCATCAGGGAGGTGTGTAAAGCACTTTAGGCTAGACAGCCAATCAGCTGCCAGCTTCCATCTGTCAATCAAATACAGCAGCCAATCAGAAAGCTGCCCATTGATCAGCAGGCCCTTTATGACATCACAAACAGACCCTCAGAACTATCTGTGCATGTCTAATGGCTGGCTGTCAGTTGGGCGGGTGGGTGGCAGAGGGAGGGGATGTCTGTCTCGTTTCTCCTGAAAATTGCGGTTTTTCTGCGTTTACGGGAAAAGTTGAGGTCCGAAGCGCAAAAGTGGGGTATCGTAGAAATCACAATTTAAAGATGCACATTTCTGGCCCCCCAAAAATGGGCATTTCAAATGAGAAATGAGTCCAATGAACAAAATAGGGTGAATAAGTATGTATTTCAGGGGTGAGTTAGCAGATTATTGGGGAAGTAAGTCCTGATATTTTTGGAGGTTGCAGGGGCCACTACACCATTCAAAATAGGCAGGTTTTAGCATATGCAGTTAGGACCCGTAGGATGATTTTAGCTAAAAAGTGCCCCAAACACTCAAACGGGCTTGTATCTGGGAAGGGAAAATATGGAAAACATGACTTAGACAGCAAATGATACACTGTTTGCCATGTTTCCAAATTTTATGCACAGTGGTTACAGCATGAAGCAAATGCATGTGAATATACAAAGGTGCATTGCATTAAACAAGTCCACTGAGTGTCCCAAAATGGCCGGCCTGCCTGCTTTCATCCATCAATTGTTCTAAATTTTTCATTTCCCAACGAGCTGAGGTGGAGTCTTAGCCAGTGGTACCATCAGGGAGGTGTGTAAAGCACTTTAGGCTAGACAGCCAATCAGCTGCCAGCTTCCATCTGTCAATCAAATACAGCAGCCAATCAGAAAGCTGCCCATTGATCAGCAGGCCCTTTATGACATCACAGACAGACCCTCAGAACTATCTATGCATGTCTAATGGCTGGCTGTCAGTTGGGTGGGTGGGTGGCAGAGGGAGGGGATGTCTGTCTCGTTTCTCCTGAAAATTGCGCTTTTTCTGCGTTTACGGGAAAAGTTGAGGTCCGACGCGCAAAAGTGGGGTATCGTAGAAATCACCTTTTAAAGACACACATTTCTGCCCCCCCCCCCCAAAAAATGGGCATTTCAAATGAGAAATGAGTCCAATGAACAAAATAGGGTGAATAAGTATGTATTTCAGGGGTGATTTAGCAGGTTATTGGGGAAGTAAGTCCTGATATTTTTGGAGGTTGCAGGGGCCACTACACCATTTAAAATAGGCAGGTTTTAGCATATGCAGTTAGGCCCTGTAGGATGATTTTAGCTAAAAAGTGCCCCAAACACTCAAATGGGCTTGTATCTGGGAAGGGAAAAAATGGGAAACATGACTTAGACATCAAATGATACACTGTTTGCCATGTTTCCAAATTTGTATGCACAGCGGTTACAGCATGAAGCGAATGCATGTGAATATACAAAGGTGCATTGCATTAAACAAGTCCAATGAGCGTCCCAAAATGGCCGGCCTGCCTGCTTTCATCCATCAATTGTTCTAAATTTTTCATTTCCCAACGAGCTGAGGTGGAGTCTTAGCCAGTGGTACCATCAGGGAGGTGTGTAAAGCACTTTAGGCTAGACTGCCAATCAGCTGCCAGCTTCTATCTGTCAATCAAATACAGCAGCCAATCAGAAAGCTGCCCATTGATCAGCAGGCCCTTTATGACATCACAGAAAGACCCTCAGAACTATCTGTGCATGTCTAATGGCTGGCTGTCAGTTGGGCGGGTGGGTGGCAGAGGGAGGGGATGTCTGTCTCGTTTCTCCTGAAAATTGCGTTTTTTCTGCGTTTACGGGAAAAGTTGAGGTCCGACGCGCAAAAGTGGGGTATCGTAGAAATCACCTTTTAAAGAAGCACATTTCTGGCCCCCCAAAAATGGGCATTTCAAATGAGAAATGAGTCCAATGAACAAAATAGGGTGAATAAGTATGTATTTCAGGGGTGAGTTAGCAGGTTATTGGGGAAGTAAGTCCTGATATTTTTGGAGGTTGCAGGGGCCACTACACCATTCAAAATAGGCAGGGTTTAGCATATGCAGTTAGGCCCCGTAGGTTGATTTTAGCTAAAAAGTGCCACAAACACTCAAACGGGCTTGTATCTGGGAAAGGAAAATATGGGAAACATGACTTAGACAGCAAATGATACACTGTTTGCCATGTTTCCAAATTTTTATGCACAGTGGTTACAGCATGAAGCGAATGCATGTGAATATACAAAGGTGCATTGCATTAAACAAGTCCAATGAGCGTCCCAAAATGGCCGGCCTGCCTGCTTTCATCCATCAATTGTTCTAAATTTTTCATTACCCAATGAGCTGAGGTGGAGTCTTAGCCAGTGGTACCATCAGGGAGGTGTGTAAAGCACTTTAGGCTAGACAGCCAATCAGCTGCCAGCTTCCATCTGTCAATCAAATACAGCAGCCAATCAGAAAGCTGCCCATTGATCAGCAGGCCCTTTATGACATCACAAACAGACCCTCAGAACTATCTGTGCATGTCTAATGGCTGGCTGTCAGTTGGGTGGGTGGGTGTAAGAGGGAGGGGATGTCTGTCTCGTTTCTCCTGAAAATTGCGCTTTTTCTGCGTTTACGGGAAAAGTTGAGGTCCGACGCGCAAAAGTGGGGTATCGTAGAAATCACCTTTTAAAGACGCACATTTCTGGCCCCCCAAAAATGGGCATTTCAAATGAGAAATGAGTCCAATGAACAAAATAGGGTTAATAAGTATGTATTTCAGGGGTGAGTTAGCAGGTTATTGGGGAAGTAAGTCCTGATATTTTTGGAGGTTGCAGGGGCCACTACACCATTCAAAATAGGCAGGCTTTAGCATATGCAGTTAGGCCCCGTAGGATGATTTTAGCTAAAAAGTGCCCCAAACACTCAAACGGGCTTGTATCTGGGAAGGCAAAATATGAGAAACATGACTTAGACAGCAAATGATACACTGTTTGCCATGTTTCCAAATTTTTATGCACAGTGGTTACAGCATGAAGCGAATGCATGTGAATATACAAAGGTGCATTGCATTAAACAAGTCCACTGAGTCACCCAAAATGGCTGGCCTGCCTGCTTTCATCCATCAATTGTTCTAAATTTTTCATTACCCAATGAGCTGAGGTGGAGTCTTAGCCAGTGGTACCATCAGGGAGGTGTGTAAAGCACTTTAGGCTAGACAGCCAATCAGCTGCCAGCTTCCATCTGTCAATCAAATACAGCAACCAATCAGAAAGCTGCCCATTGATCAGCAGGCCCTTTATGACATCACAGACAGACCCTCAGAACTATCTGTGCATGTCTAATTGCTGGCTGTCAGTTGGGCGGGTGGGTGGCATAGGGGGGGGGATGTCTGTCTCGTTTCTCCTGAAAATTGCATTTTTTCTGCGTTTACGGGAAAAGTTGAGGTCCGACGCGCAAAAGTGGGGTATCGTAGAAATCACCTTTTAAAGTCGCACATTACCGGCCCCCCAAAAATGGGCATTTCAAATGAGAAATGAGTCCAATGAACAAAATAGGGTGAATAAGTATGTATTTCAGGGGTGATTTAGCAGATTATTGGGGAAGTAAGTCCTGATATTTTTGGAGGTTGCAGGGGCCACTACACCATTTAAAATAGGCAGGTTTTAGCATATGCAGTTAGGCCCTGTAGGATGATTTTAGCTAAAAAGTGCCCCAAACACTCAAATGGGCTTGTATCTGGGAAGGGAAAAAATGGGAAACATGACTTAGACACCAAATGATACACTGTTTGCCATGTTTCCAAATTTTTATGCACAGCGGTTACAGCATGAAGCGAATGCATGTGAATATACAAAGGTGCATTGCATTAAACAAGTCCAATGAGCGTCCCAAAATGGCCGGCCTGCCTGCTTTCATCCATCAATTGTTCTAAATTTTTCATTTCCCAATGAGCTGAGGTGGAGTCTTAGCCAGTGGTACCATCAGGGAGGTGTGTAAAGCACTTTAGGCTAGACTGCCAATCAGCTGCCAGCTTCTATCTGTCAATCAAATACAGCAGCCAATCAGAAAGCTGCCCCTTAATCAGCAGGCCCTTTATGACATCACAGAAAGACCCTCAGAACTATCTGTGCATGTCTAATGGCTGGCTGTCAGTTGGGCGGGTGGGTGGCAGAGGGAGGGGATGTCTGTCTCGTTTCTCCTGAAAATTGCGTTTTTTCTGCGTTTACGGGAAAAGTTGAGGTCCGACGCGCAAAAGTGGGGTATCGTAGAAATCACCTTTTAAAGAAGCACATTTCTGGCCCCCCAAAAATGGGCATTTCAAATGAGAAATGAGTCCAATGAACAAAATAGGGTGAATAAGTATGTATTTCAGGGGTGAGTTAGCAGGTTATTGGGGAAGTAAGTCCTGATAATTTTGGAGGTTGCAGCGGCCACTACACCATTCAAAATAGGCAGGCTTTAGCATATGCAGTTAGGCCCCGTAGGATGATTTTAGCTAAAAAGTGCCCCAAACACTCAAACGGGCTTGTATCTGGGAAGGGAAAATATGGGAAACATGACTTAGACAGCAAATGATACACTGTTTGCCATGTTTCCAAATTTTTATGCACAGTGGTTACAGCATGAAGCGAATGCATGTGAATATACAAAGGTGCATTGCATTAAACAAGTCCAATGAGCGTCCCAAAATGGCCGGCCTGCCTGCTTTCATCGATCAATTGTTCTAAATTTTTCATTACCCAATGAGCTGAGGTGGAGTCTTAGCCAGTGGTACCATCAGGGAGGTGTGTAAAGCACTTTAGGCTAGACAGCCAATCAGCTGCCAGCTTCCATCTGTCAATCAAATACAGCAGCCAATCAGAAAGCTGCCCATTGATCAGCAGGCCCTTTATGACATCACAAACAGACCCTCAGAACTATCTGTGCATGTCTAATGGCTGGCTGTCAGTTGGGTGGGTGGGTGGCAGAGGGAGGGGATGTCTGTCTCGTTTCTCCTGAAAATTTCGCTTTTTCTGCGTTTGCGGGAAAAGTTGAGGTCCGACGCGCAAAAGTGGGGTATCGTAGAAATCACCTTTTAAAGACGCACATTTCTGGCCCCCCAAAAATGGGCATTTCAAATGAGAAATGAGTCCAATGAACAAAATAGGGTGAATAAGTATGTATTTCAGGGGTGAGTTAGCAGGTTATTGGGGAAGTAAGTCCTGATATTTTTGGAGGTTGCAGGGACCACTACACCATTCAAAATAGGCAGGGTTTAGCATATGCAGTTAGGCCCCGTAGGTTGATTTTAGCTAAAAAGTGCCCCAAACACTCAAACGGGCTTGTATCTGGGAAGGGAAAATATGGGAAACATGACTTAGACAGCAAATGATACACTGTTTGCCATGTTTCCAAATTTTTATGCACAGTGGTTACAGCATGAAGCGAATGCATGTGAATATACAAAGGTGCATTGCATTAAACAAGTCCAATGAGCGTCCCAAAATGGCCGGCCTGCCTGCTTTCATCCATCAATTGTTCGAAATTTTTCATTACCCAATGAGCTGAGGTGGAGTCTTAGCCAGTGGTACCATCAGGGAGGTGTGTAAAGCACTTTAGGCTAGACAGCCAATCAGCTGCCAGCTTCCATCTGTCAATCAAACACAGCAGCCAATCAGAAAGCTGCCCATTGATCAGCAGGCCCTTTATGACATCACAGAAAGACCCTCAGAACTATCTGTGCATTTCTAATGGCTGGCTGTCAGTTGGGCGGGTGGGTGGCAGAGGGAGGGGATGTCTGTCTCGTTTCTCCCTAAAATTGCGGTTTTTCTGCATTTACGGGAAAAGTTGAGGTCCGACGCGCAAAAGTGGGGTATCGTAGAAATCATCTTTTAAAGTCGCACATTTCTGGTCCCCCAAAAATGTGCATTTCAAATGAGAAATGAGTCCAATGAACAAAATAGGGTGAATAAGTATGTATTTCAGGGGTGAGTTAGCAGGTTATTGGGGAAGTAAGTCCTGATAATTTTGGAGGTTGCAGCGACCACTACACCATTCAAAATAGGCAGGCTTTAGCATATGCAGTTAGGCCCCGTAGGATGATTTTAGCTAAAAAGTGCCCCAAACACTCAAACGGGCTTGTATCTGGGAAGGGAAAATATGGGAAACATGACTTAGACAGCAAATGATACACTGTTTGCCATGTTTCCAAATTTTTATGCACAGTGGTTACAGCATGAAGCGAATGCATGTGAATATACAAAGGTGCATTGCATTAAACAAGTCCAATGAGCGTCCCAAATTGGCCGGCCTGCCTGCTTTCATCGATCAATTGTTCTAAATTTTTCATTACCCAATGAGCTGAGGTGGAGTCTTAGCCAGTGGTACCATCAGGGAGGTGTGTAAAGCACTTTAGGCTAGACAGCCAATCAGCTGCCAGCTTCCATCTGTCAATCAAATACAGAAACCAATCAGAAAGCTGCCCATTGATCAGCAGGCCCTTTATGACATCACAGACAGACCCTCAGAACTATCTGTGCATGTCTAATTGCTGGCTGTCAGTTGGGCGGGTGGGTGGCAGAGGGAGGGGATGTCTGTCTCGTTTCTCCTGAAAATTGCGCTTTTTCTGCGTTTACGGGAAAAGTTGAGGTCCGACGCGCAAAAGTGGGGTATCGTAGAAATCACCTTTTAAAGACGCACATTTCTGGCCCACCAAAAATGGGCATTTCAAATGAGAAATGAGTCCAATGAACAAAATAGGGTGAATAAGTATGTATTTCAGGGGTGATTTAGCAGATTATTGGGGAAGTAAGTCCTGATATTTTTGGAGGTTGCAGGGGCCACTACACCATTCAAAATAGGCAGGCTTTAGCATATGCAGTTAGGCCCCGTAGGATGATTTTAGCTAAAAAGTGCCCCAAACACTCAAACGGGCTTGTATCTGGGAAGGGAAAATATGGGAAACATGACTTAGACAGCAAATGATACACTGTTTGCCATGTTTCCAAATTTTTATGCACAGTGGTTACAGCATGAAGCGAATGCATGTGAATATACAAAGGTGCATTGCATTAAACAAGTCCAATGAGCGTCCCAAAATGGCCGGCCTGCCTGCTTTCATCGATCAATTGTTCTAAATTTTTCATTACCCAATGAGCTGAGGTGGAGTCTTAGCCACTGGTACCATCAGGGAGGTGTGTAAAGCACTTTAGGCTAGACAGCCAATCAGCTGCCAGCTTCCATCTGTCAATCAAATACAGCAGCCAATCAGAAAGCTGCCCATTGATCAGCAGGCCCTTTATGACATCACAAACAGACCCTCAGAACTATCTGTGCATGTCTAATGGCTGGCTGTCAGTTGGGTGGGTGGGTGGCAGAGGGAGGGGATGTCTGTCTCGTTTCTCCTGAAAATTGCGCTTTTTCTGCGTTTGCGGGAAAAGTTGAGGTCCGACGCGCAAAAGTGGGGTATCGTAGAAATCACCTTTTAAAGACGCACATTTCTGGCCCCCCAAAAATGGGCATTTCAAATGAGAAATGAGTCCAATGAACAAAATAGGGTGAATAAGTATGTATTTCAGGGGTGATTTAGCAGATTATTGGGGAAGTAAGTCCTGATATTTTTGGAGGTTGCAGGGGCCACTACACCATTCAAAATAGGCAGGCTTTAGCATATGCAGTTAGGCCCCGTAGGATGATTTTAGCTAAAAAGTGCCCCAAACACTCAAACGGGCTTGTATCTGGGAAGGGAAAATATGGGAAACATGACTTAGACAGCAAATAATACACTGTTTGCCATGTTTCCAAATTTTTATGCACAGTGGTTACAGCATGAAGCGAATGCATGTGAATATACAAAGGTGCATTGCATTAAACAAGTCCAATGAGCGTCCCAAAATGGCCGGCCTGCCTGCTTTCATCGATCAATTGTTCTAAATTTTTCATTACCCAATGAGCTGAGGTGGAGTCTTAGCCACTGGTACCATCAGGGAGGTGTGTAAAGCACTTTAGGCTAGACAGCCAATCAGCTGCCAGCTTCCATCTGTCAATCAAATACAGCAGCTAATCAGAAAGCTGCCCATTGATCAGCAGGCCCTTTATGACATCACAAACAGACCCTCAGAACTATCTGTGCATGTCTAATGGCTGGCTGTCAGTTGGGTGGGTGGGTGGCAGAGGGAGGGGATGTCTGTCTCGTTTCTCCTGAAAATTGCGCTTTTTCTGCGTTTGCGGGAAAAGTTGAGGTCCGACGCGCAAAAGTGGGGTATCGTAGAAATCACCTTTTAAAGACGCACATTTCTGGCCCCCCAAAAATGGGCATTTCAAATGAGAAATGAGTCCAATGAACAAAATAGGGTGAATAAGTATGTATTTCAGGGGTGAGTTAGCAGGTTATTGGGGAAGTAAGTCCTGATATTTTTGGAGGTTGCAGGGACCACTACACCATTCAAAATAGGCAGGGTTTAGCATATGCAGTTAGGCCCCGTAGGTTGATTTTAGCTAAAAAGTGCCCCAAACACTCAAACGGGCTTGTATCTGGGAAGGGAAAATATGGGAAACATGACTTAGACAGCAAATGATACACTGTTTGCCATGTTTCCAAATTTTTATGCACAGTGGTTACAGCATGAAGCGAATGCATGTGAATATACAAAGGTGCATTGCATTAAACAAGTCCACTGAGTGTCCCAAAATTGACGGCCTGCCTGCATTCATCCATCAATTGTTCTAAATTTTTCATTACCCAATGAGCTGAGGTGGAGTCTTAGCCACTGGTACCATCAGGGAGGTGTGTAAAGCACTTTAGGCTAGACAGCCAATCAGCTGCCAGCTTCCATCTGTCAATCAAATACAGCAACCAATCAGAAAGCTGCCCATTGATCAGCAGGCCCTTTATGACATGGCAGACAGACCCTCAGAACTATCTGTGCATGTCTAATTGCTGGCTGTCAGTTGGGCGGGTGGGTGGCAGAGGGAGGGGATGTCTGTCTCGGTTCTCCTAAAAAATTGCAGTTTTTCTGCGTTTACGGGAAAAGTTGAGGTCCGACGCGCAAAAGTGGGGTATCGTAGAAATCACCTTTTAAAGTCGCACATTTCCGGCCCCCCAAAATGGGCATTTCAAATGAGAAATGAGTCCAATGAACAAAATAGGGTGAATAAGTATGTATTTCAGGGGTGATTTAGCAGATTATTGGGGAAGTAAGTCCTGATATTTTTGGAGGTTGCAGGGGCCACTACACCATTTAAAATAGGCAGGTTTTAGCATATGCAGTTAGGCCCTGTAGGATGATTTTAGCTAAAAAGTGCCCCAAACACTCAAATGGGCTTGAATCTGGGAAGGGAAAAAATGGGAAACATGACTTAGACATCAAATGATACACTGTTTGCCATGTTTCCAAATTTTTATGCACAGCGGTTACAGCATGAAGCGAATGCATGTGAATATACAAAGGTGCATTGCATTAAACAAGTCCAATGAGCGTCCCAAAATGGCCGGCCTGCCTGCTTTCATCCATCAATTGTTCTAAATTTTTCATTTCCCAACGAGCTGAGGTGGAGTCTTAGCCAGTGGTACCATCAGGGAGGTGTGTAAAGCACTTTAAGTTAGACTGCCAATCAGCTGCCAGCTTCTATCTGTCAATCAAATACAGCAGCCAATCAGAAAGCTGCCCCTTAATCAGCAGGCCCTTTATGACATCACAGAAAGACCCTCAGAACTATCTGTGCATGTCTAATGGCTGGCTGTCAGTTGGGCGGGTGGGTGGCAGAGGGAGGGGATGTCTGTCTCGTTTCTCCTGAAAATTGCGTTTTTTCTGCGTTTACGGGAAAAGTTGAGGTCCGACGCGCAAAAGTGGGGTATCGTAGAAATCACCTTTTAAAGAAGCACATTTCTGGACCCCCAAAAATGGGCATTTCAAATGAGAAATGAGTCCAATGAACAAAATAGGGTGAATAAGTATGTATTTCAGGGGTGATTTAGCAGATTATTGGGGAAGTAAGTCCTGATATTTTTGGAGGTTGCAGGGGCCACTACACCATTCAAAATAGGCAGGCTTTAGCATATGCAGTTAGGCCCCGTAGGATGATTTTAGCTAAAAAGTGCCCCAAACACTCAAACGGGCTTGTATCTGGGAAGGGAAAATATGGGAAACATGACTTAGACAGCAAATGATACACTGTTTGCCATGTTTCCAAATTTTTATGCACAGTGGTTACAGCATGAAGCGAATGCATGTGAATATACAAAGGTGCATTGCATTAAACAAGTCCACTGAGTGTCCCAAAATTGCCGGCCTGCCTGCATTCATCCATCAATTGTTCTAAATTTTTCATTACCCAATGAGCTGAGGTGGAGTCTTAGCCACTGGTACCATCAGGGAGGTGTGTAAAGCACTTTAGGCTAGACAGCCAATCAGCTGCCAGCTTCCATCTGTCAATCAAATACAGCAACCAATCAGAAAGCTGCCCATTGATCAGCAGGCCCTTTATGACATCACAGACAGACCCTCAGAACTATCTGTGCATGTCTAATTGCTGGCTGTCAGTTGGGCGGGTGGGTGGCAGAGGGAGGGGATGTCTGTCTCGTTTCTCCTGAAAATTGCAGTTTTTCTGCGTTTACGGGAAAAGTTGAGGTCCGACGCGCAAAAGTGGGGTATCGTAGAAATCACCTTTTAAAGTCGCACATTTCCGGCCCCCCAAAAATGGGCATTTCAAATGAGAAATGAGTCCAATGAACAAAATAGGGTGAATAAGTATGTATTTCAGGGGTGATTTAGCAGATTATTGGGGAAGTAAGTCCTGATATTTTTGGAGGTTGCAGGGGCCACTACACCATTTAAAATAGGCAGGTTTTAGCATATGCAGTTAGGCCCTGTAGGATGATTTTAGCTAAAAAGTGCCCCAAACACTCAAATGGGCTTGTATCTGGGAAGGGAAAAAATGGGAAACATGACTTAGACATCAAATGATACACTGTTTGCCATGTTTCCAAATTGTTATGCACAGCGGTTACAGCATGAAGCGAATGCATGTGAATATACAAAGGTGCATTGCATTAAACAAGTCCAATGAGCGTCCCAAAATGGCCGGCCTGCCTGCTTTCATCCATCAATTGTTCTAAATTTTTCATTTCCCAACGAGCTGAGGTGGAGTCTTAGCCAGTGGTACCATCAGGGAGGTGTGTAAAGCACTTTAGGCTAGACTGCCAATCAGCTGCCAGCTTCTATCTGTCAATCAAATACAGCAGCCAATCAGAAAGCTGCCCCTTAATCAGCAGGCCCTTTATGACATCACAGAAAGACCCTCAGCACTATCTGTGCATGTCTAATGGCTGGCTGTCAGTTGGGCGGGTGGGTGGCAGAGGGAGGGGATGTCTGTCTCGTTTCTCCTGAAAATTGCGTTTTTTCTGCGTTTACAGGAAAAGTTGAGGTCCGACGCGCAAAAGTGGGGTATCGTAGAAATCACCTTTTAAAGAAGCACATTTCTGGCCCCCCAAAAATGGGCATTTCAAATGAGAAATGAGTCCAATGAACAAAATAGGGTGAATAAGTATGTATTTCAGGGGTGATTTAGCAGATTATTGGGGAAGTAAGTCCTGATATTTTTGGAGGTTGCAGGGGCCACTACACCATTCAAAATAGGCAGGCTTTAGCATATGCAGTTAGGCCCCGTAGGATGATTTTAGCTAAAAAGTGCCCCAAACACTCAAACGGGCTTGTATCTGGGAAGGGAAAATATGGGAAACATGACTTAGACAGCAAATGATACACTGTTTGCCATGTTTCCAAATTTTTATGCACAGTGGTTACAGCATGAAGCGAATGCATGTGAATATACAAAGGTGCATTGCATTAAACAAGTCCACTGAGTGTCCCAAAATTGCCGGCCTGCCTGCATTCATCCATCAATTGTTCTAAATTTTTCATTACCCAATGAGCTGAGGTGGAGTCTTAGCCACTGGTACCATCAGGGAGGTGTGTAAAGCACTTTAGGCTAGACAGCCAATCAGCTGCCAGCTTCCATCTGTCAATCAAATACAGCAACCAATCAGAAAGCTGCCCATTGATCAGCAGGCCCTTTATGACATCACAGACAGACCCTCAGAACTATCTGTGCATGTCTAATTGCTGGCTGTCAGTTGGGCGGGTGGGTGGCAGAGGGAGGGGATGTCTGTCTCGTTTCTCCTGAAAATTGCAGTTTTTCTGCGTTTACGGGAAAAGTTGAGGTCCGACGCGCAAAAGTGGGGTATCGTAGAAATCACCTTTTAAAGTCGCACATTTCCGGCCCCCCAAAAATGGGCATTTCAAATGAGAAATGAGTCCAATGAACAAAATAGGGTGAATAAGTATGTATTTCAGGGGTGATTTAGCAGATTATTGGGGAAGTAAGTCCTGATATTTTTGGAGGTTGCAGGGGCCACTACACCATTTAAAATAGGCAGGTTTTAGCATATGCAGTTAGGCCCTGTAGGATGATTTTAGCTAAAAAGTGCCCCAAACACTCAAATGGGCTTGTATCTGGGAAGGGAAAAAATGGGAAACATGACTTAGACATCAAATGATACACTGTTTGCCATGTTTCCAAATTTTTATGCACAGCGGTTACAGCATGAAGCGAATGCATGTGAATATACAAAGGTGCATTGCATTAAACAAGTCCAATGAGCGTCCCAAAATGGCCGGCCTGCCTGCTTTCATCCATCAATTGTTCTAAATTTTTCATTTCCCAACGAGCTGAGGTGGAGTCTTAGCCAGTGGTACCATCAGGGAGGTGTGTAAAGCACTTTAGGCTAGACTGCCAATCAGCTGCCAGCTTCTATCTGTCAATCAAATACAGCAGCCAATCAGAAAGCTGCCCCTTAATCAGCAGGCCCTTTATGACATCACAGAAAGACCCTCAGCACTATCTGTGCATGTCTAATGGCTGGCTGTCAGTTGGGCGGGTGGGTGGCAGAGGGAGGGGATGTCTGTCTCGTTTCTCCTGAAAATTGCGTTTTTTCTGCGTTTACAGGAAAAGTTGAGGTCCGACGCGCAAAAGTGGGGTATCGTAGAAATCACCTTTTAAAGAAGCACATTTCTGGCCCCCCAAAAATGGGCATTTCAAATGAGAAATGAGTCCAATGAACAAAATAGGGTGAATAAGTATGTATTTCAGGGGTGAGTTAGCAGGTTATTGGGGAAGTAAGTCCTGATATTTTTGGAGGTTGCAGGGGCCACTACACCATTCAAAATAGGCAGGGTTTAGCATATGCAGTTAGGCCCCGTAGGTTGATTTTAGCTAAAAAGTGCCACAAACACTCAAACGGGCTTGTATCTGGGAAAGGAAAATATGGGAAACATGACTTAGACAGCAAATGATACACTGTTTGCCATGTTTCCAAATTTTTATGCACAGTGGTTACAGCATGAAGCGAATGCATGTGAATATACAAAGGTGCATTGCATTAAACAAGTCCAATGAGCGTCCCAAAATGGCCGGCCTGCCTGCTTTCATCCATCAATTGTTCTAAATTTTTCATTACCCAATGAGCTGAGGTGGAGTCTTAGCCAGTGGTACCATCAGGGAGGTGTGTAAAGCACTTTAGGCTAGACAGCCAATCAGCTGCCAGCTTCCATCTGTCAATCAAATACAGCAGCCAATCAGAAAGCTGCCCATTGATCAGCAGGCCCTTTATGACATCACAAACAGACCCTCAGAACTATCTGTGCATGTCTAATGGCTGGCTGTCAGTTGGGTGGGTGGGTGGCAGAGGGAGGGGATATCTGTCTCGTTTCTCCTGAAAATTGCGCTTTTTCTGCGTTTACGGGAAAAGTTGAGGTCCGACGCGCAAAAGTGGGGTATCGTAGATATCACCTTTTAAAGACGCACATTTCTGGCCCCCCAAAAATGGGCATTTCAAATGAGAAATGAGTCCAATGAACAAAATAGGGTTAATAAGTATGTATTTCAGGGGTGAGTTAGCAGGTTATTGGGGAAGTAAGTCCTGATATTTTTGGAGGTTGCAGGGGCCACTACACCATTCAAAATAGGCAGGCTTTAGCATATGCAGTTAGGCCCCGTAGGATGATTTTAGCTAAAAAGTGCCCCAAACACTCAAACGGGCTTGTATCTGGGAAGGCAAAATATGAGAAACATGACTTAGACAGCAAATGATACACTGTTTGCCATGTTTCCAAATTTTTATGCACAGTGGTTACAGCATGAAGCGAATGCATGTGAATATACAAAGGTGCATTGCATTAAACAAGTCCACTGAGTGTCCCAAAATGGCTGGCCTGCCTGCTTTCATCCATCAATTGTTCTAAATTTTTCATTACCCAATGAGCTGAGGTGGAGTCTTAGCCAGTGGTACCATCAGGGAGGTGTGTAAAGCACTTTAGGCTAGACAGCCAATCAGCTGCCAGCTTCCATCTGTCAATCAAATACAGCAACCAATCAGAAAGCTGCCCATTGATCAGCAGGCCCTTTATGACATCACAGACAGACCCTCAGAACTATCTGTGCATGTCTAATTGCTGGCTGTCAGTTGGGCGGGTGGGTGGCATAGGGGGGGATGTCTGTCTCGTTTCTCCTGAAAATTGCAGTTTTTCTGCGTTTACGGGAAAAGTTGAGGTCCGACGCGCAAAAGTGGGGTATCGTAGAAATCACCTTTTAATGTCGCACATTACCGGCCCCCCAAAAATGGGCATTTCAAATGAGAAATGAGTCCAATGAACAAAATAGCGTGAATAAGTATGTATTTCAGGGGTGATTTAGCAGATTATTGGGGAAGTAAGTCCTGATATTTTTGGAGGTTGCAGGGGCCACTACACCATTTAAAATAGGCAGGTTTTAGCATATGCAGTTAGGCCCTGTAGGATGATTTTAGCTAAAAAGTGCCCCAAACACTCAAATGGGCTTGTATCTGGGAAGGGAAAAAATGGGAAACATGACTTAGACACCAAATGATACACTGTTTGCCATGTTTCCAAATTTTTATGCACAGCGGTTACAGCATGAAGCGAATGCATGTGAATATACAAAGGTGCATTGCATTAAACAAGTCCAATGAGCGTCCCAAAATGGCCGGCCTGCCTGCTTTCATCCATCAATTGTTCTAAATTTTTCATTTCCCAATGAGCTGAGGTGGAGTCTTAGCCAGTGGTACCATCAGGGAGGTGTGTAAAGCACTTTAGGCTAGACTGCCAATCAGCTGCCAGCTTCTATCTGTCAATCAAATACAGCAGCCAATCAGAAAGCTGCCCCTTAATCAGCAGGCCCTTAATGACATCACAGAAAGACCCTCAGAACTATCTGTGCATGTCTAATGGCTGGCTGTCAGTTGGGCTGGTGGGTGGCAGAGGGAGGGGATGTCTGTCTCGTTTCTCCTGAAAATTGCGTTTTTTCTGCGTTTACGGGAAAAGTTGAGGTCCGACGCGCAAAAGTGGGGTATCGTAGAAATCACCTTTTAAAGAAGCACATTTCTGCCCCCCCAAAAATGGGCATTTCAAATGAGAAATGAGTCCAATGAACAAAATAGGGTGAATAAGTATGTATTTCAGGGGTGAGTTAGCAGGTTATTGGGGAAGTAAGTCCTGATATTTTTGGAGGTTGCAGGGGCCACTACACCATTCAAAATAGGCAGGCTTTAGCATATGCAGTTAGGCCCCGTAGGTTGATTTTAGCTAATAAAGTGCCACAAACACTCAAACGGGCTTGTATCTGGGAAGGGAAAATATGGGAAACATGACTTAGACAGCAAATGATACACTGTTTGCCATGTTTCCAAATTTTTATGCACAGTGGTTACAGCATGAAGCGAATGCATGTGAATATACAAAGGTGCATTGCATTAAACAAGTCCAATGAGCGTCCCAAAATGGCCGGCCTGCCTGCTTTCATCCATCAATTGTTCTAAATTTTTCATTACCCAATGAGCTGAGGTGGAGTCTTAGCCAGTGGTACCATCAGGGAGGTGTGTAAAGCACTTTAGGCTAGACAGCCAATCAGCTGCCAGCTTCCATCTGTCAATCAAATACAGCAGCCAATCAGAAAGCTACCCATTGATCAGCAGGCCCTTTATGACATCACAAACAGACCCTCAGAACTATCTGTGCATGTCTAATGGCTGGCTGTCAGTTGGGTGGGTGGGTGGCAGAGGGAGGGGATGTCTGTCTCGTTTCTCCTGAAAATTACGCTTTTTCTGCGTTTACGGGAAAAGTTGAGGTCCGACGCGCAAAAGTGGGGTATCGTAGAAATCACCTTTTAAAGACGCACATTTCTGGCCCCCCAAAAATGGGCATTTCAAATGAGAAATGAGTCCAATGAACAAAATAGGGTTAATAAGTATGTATTTCAGGGGTGAGTTAGCAGGTTATTGGGGAAGTAAGTCCTGATATTTTTGGAGGTTGCAGGGGCCACTACACCATTTAAAATAGGCAGGTTTTAGCATATGCAGTTAGGCCCTGTAGGATGATTTTAGCTAAAAAGTGCCCCAAACACTCAAATGGGCTTGTATCTGGGAAGGGAAAAAATGGGAAACATGACTTAGACACCAAATGATACACTGTTTGCCATGTTTCCAAATTTTTATGCACAGCGGTTACAGCATGAAGCGAATGCATGTGAATATACAAAGGTGCATTGCATTAAACAAGTCCAATGAGCGTCCCAAAATGGCCGGCCTGCCTGCTTTCATCCATCAATTGTTCTAAATTTTTCATTTCCCAACGAGCTGAGGTGGAGTCTTAGCCAGTGGTACCATCAGGGAGGTGTGTAAAGCACTTTAGGCTAGACTGCCAATCAGCTGCCAGCTTCTATCTGTCAATCAAATACAGCAGCCAATCAGAAAGCTGCCCCTTAATCAGCAGGCCCTTTATGACATCACAGAAAGACCCTCAGAACTATCTGTGCATGTCTAATGGCTGGCTGTCAGTTGGGCGGGTGGGTGGCAGAGGGAGGGGATGTCTGTCTCGTTTCTCCTGAAAATTGCGTTTTTTCTGCGTTTACGGGAAAAGTTGAGGTCCGACGCGCAAAAGTGGGGTATCGTAGAAATCACCTTTTAAAGAAGCACATTTCTGGCCCCCCAAAAATGGGCATTTCAAATGAGAAATGAGTCCAATGAACAAAAGAGGGTGAATAAGTATGTATTTCAGGGGTGAGTTAGCAGGTTATTGGGGAAGTAAGTCCTGATATTTTTGGAGGTTGCAGGGGCCACTACACCATTCAAAATAGGCAGGGTTTAGCATATGCAGTTAGGCCCCGTAGGTTGATTTTAGCTAAAAAGTGCCACAAACACTCAAACGGGCTTGTATCTGGGAAGGGAAAATATGGGAAACATGACTTAGACAGCAAATGATACACTGTTTGCCATGTTTCCAAATTTTTATGCACAGTGGTTACAGCATGAAGCGAATGCATGTGAATATACAAAGGTGCATTGCATTAAACAAGTCCAATGAGCGTCCCAAAATGGCCGGCCTGCCTGCTTTCATCCATCAATTGTTCTAAATTTTTCATTACCCAATGAGCTGAGGTGGAGTCTTAGCCAGTGGTACCATCAGGGAGGTGTGTAAAGCACTTTAGGCTAGACAGCCAATCAGCTGCCAGCTTCCATCTGTCAATCAAATACAGCAGCCAATCAGAAAGCTGCCCATTGATCAGCAGGCCCTTTATGACATCACAAACATACCCTCAGAACTATCTGTGCATGTCTAATGGCTGGCTGTCAGTTGGGCGGGTGGGTGGCATAGGGGGGGGATGTCTGTCTCGTTTCTCCTGAAAATTGCAGTTTTTCTGCGTTTACGGGAAAAGTTGAGGTCCGACGCGCAAAAGTGGGGTATCGTAGAAATCACCTTTTAAAGTCGCACATTTCCGGCCCCCCAAAAATGGGCATTTCAGATGAGAATTGAGTCCTTTGAACAAATTAGGGTGAATAAGTATGTATTTCAGAGGTGAGTTAGCAGGTTATTGGGGAAGTAAGTCCTGATATTTTTGGAGGTTGCAGGGGCCACTACACCATTCAAAATAGGCAGGCTTTAGCATATGCAGTTAGGCCCCGTAGGTTGATTTTAGCTAAAAAGTGCCCCAAACACTCAAACGGGCTTGTATCTGGGAAGGGAAAATATGGGAAACATGACTTAGACAGCAAATGATACACTGTATGCCATGTTTCCAAATTTTTATGCACAGTGGTTACAGCATGAAGCGAATGCATGTGAATATACAAAGGTGCATTTCATTAAACAAGTCCAATGAGCATCCCAAAATGGCCGGCCTGCCTGCTTTCATCCATCAATTGTTCTAAATTTTTCATTTCCCAACGAGCTGAGGTGGAGTCTTAGCCAGTGGTGCCATCAGGGAGGTGTGTAAAGCACTTTAGGCTAGACAGCCAATCAGCTGCCAGCTTCCATCTGTCAATCAAATACAGCAGCCAATCAGAAAGCTGCCCATTGATCAGTAGGCCCTTTATGACATCACAGACAGACCCTCAGAACTATCTGTGCATGTCTAATGGCGGGCTGTCAGTTGGGCGGGTGGGTGGCAGAGGGAGGGGATGTCTGTCTCGTTTCTCCTGAAAATTGTGCTTTTTCTGCGTTTACGGGAAAAGTTGAGGTCCGACGCGCAAAAGTGGGGTATCGTAGAAATCACCTTTTAAAGACGCACATTTCTGCCCCCCCAAAAATGGGCATTTCAAATGAGAAATGAGTCCAATGAACAAAATAGGGTGAATAAGTATGTATTTCAGTGGTGAGTTAGCAGGTTATTGGGGAAGTATGTCCTGATATTTTTGGAGGTTGCAGGGGCCACTACACCATTCAAAATAGGCAGGCTTTAGCATATGCAGTTAGGCCCCGTAGGATGATTTTAGCTAAAAAGTGCCCCAAACACTCAAACGGGCTTGTATCTGGGAAGGGAAAATATGGGAAACATGACTTAGACAGCAAATGATACACTGTTTGTCATGTTTCCAAATTTTTATGCACAGTGGTTACAGCATGAAGCGAATGCATGTGAATATACAAAGGTGCATTGCATTAAACAAGTCCACTGAGTGTCCCAAAATGGCCTACCTGCCTGCTTTCATCCATCAATTGTTCTAAATGTTTCATTACCCAATGAGCTGAGGTGGAGTCTTAGCCAGTGGTACCATCAGGGAGGTGTGTAAAGCACTTTAGGCTAGACAGCCAATCAGCTGCCAGCTTCCATCTGTCAATCAAATACAGCTGCCAATCAGAAAGCTGCCCATTGATCAGCAGGCCCTTTATGACATCACAGAAAGACCCTCAGAACTATCTGTGCATGTCTAATGGCTGGCTGTCAGTTGGGCGGGTGGGTGGCAGAGGGAGGGGATGTCTGTCTCGTTTCTCCCTAAAATTACGTTTTTTCTGCGTTTACGGGAAAAGTTGAGGTCCGACACGCAAAAGTGGGGTATCGTAGAAATCACCTTTTAAAGACGCACATTTCTGCCCCCCAAAAAATGGGCATTTTAAATGAGAAATGAGTCCAATGAACAAAATAGGGTGAATAAGTATGTATTTCAGGGGTGAGTTAGCAGGTTATTGCGGAAGTAAGTCCTGATATTTTTGGAGGTTGCAGGGGCCACTACACCATTCAAAATAGGAAGGCTTTAGCATATGCAGTTAGGCCCCGTAGGTTGATTTTAGCTAAAAAGTGCCCCAAACACTCAAACGGGCTTGTATCTGGGAAGGCAAAATTAGAGAAACATGACTTAGACAGCAAATGATACACTGTTTGCCATGTTTCCAAATTTTTATGCACAGTGGTTACAGCATGAAGAGAATGCATGTGAATATACAAAGGTGCATTGCATTAAACAAGTCCACTGAGTGTCCCAAAGTGGCTGGCCTGCCTGCTTTCATCCATCAATTGTTCTAAATTTTTCATTACCCAATGAGCTGAGGTGGAGTCTTAGCCAGTGGTACCATCAGGGAGGTGTGTAAAGCACTTTAGGCTAGACAGCCAATCAGCTGCCAGCTTCCATCTGTCAATCAAATACAGCAACCAATCAGAAAGCTGCCCATTGATCAGCAGGCCCTTTATGACATCACAGACAGACCCTCAGAACTATCTGTGCATGTCTAATTGCTGGCTGTCAGTTGGGCGGGTGGGTGGCATAGGGGGGGGATGTCTGTCTCGTTTCTCCTGAAAATTGCAGTTTTTCTGCGTTTACGGGAAAAGTTGAGGTCCGATGCGCAAAAGTGGGGTATCGTAGAAATCACCTTTTAAAGTCGCACATTTCCGGCCCCCCAAAAATGGGCATTTCAAATGAGAAATGAGTCCAATGAACAAAATAGGGTGAATAAGTATGTATTTCAGGGGTGATTTAGCAGATTATTGGGGAAGTAAGTCCTGATATTTTTGGAGGTTGCAGGGGCCACTACACCATTTAAAATAGGCAGGTTTTAGCATATGCAGTTAGGCCCTGTAGGATGATTTTAGCTAAAAAGTGCCCCAAACACTCAAATGGGCTTGTATCTGGGAAGGGAAAAAATGGGAAACATGACTTAGACACCAAATGATACACTGTTTGCCATGTTTCCAAATTTTTATGCACAGCGGTTACAGCATGAAGCGAATGCATGTGAATATACAAAGGTGCATTGCATTAAACAAGTCCAATGAGCGTCCCAAAATGGCCGGCCTGCCTGCTTTCATCCATCAATTGTTCTAAATTTTTCATTTCCCAACGAGCTGAGGTGGAGTCTTAGCCAGTGGTACCATCAGGGAGGTGTGTAAAGCACTTTAGGCTAGACTGCCAATCAGCTGCCAGCTTCTATCTGTCAATCAAATACAGCAGCCAATCAGAAAGCTGCCCCTTAATCAGCAGGCCCTTTATGACATCACAGAAAGACCCTCAGAACTATCTGTGCATGTCTAATGGCTGGCTGTCAGTTGGGCGGGTGGGTGGCAGAGGGAGGGGATGTCTGTCTCGTTTCTCCTGAAAATTGCGTTTTTTCTGCGTTTACGGGAAAAGTTGAGGTCCGACGCGCAAAAGTGGGGTATCGTAGAAATCACCTTTTAAAGAAGCACATTTCTGGCCCCCCAAAAATGGGCATTTCAAATGAGAAATGAGTCCAATGAACAAAATAGGGTGAATAAGTATGTATTTCAGGGGTGAGTTAGCAGGTTATTGGGGAAGTAAGTCCTGATATTTTTGGAGGTTGCAGGGGCCACTACACCATTCAAAATAGGCAGGCTTTAGCATATGCAGTAAGGCCCCGTAGGATGATTTTAGCTAAAAAGTGCCCCAAACACTCAAACGGGCTTGTATCTGGGAAGGCAAAATATGAGAAACATGACTTAGACAGCAAATGATACACTGTTTGCCATGTTTCCAAATTTTTATGCACAGTGGTTACAGCATGAAGCGAATGCATGTGAATATACAAAGGTGCATTGCATTAAACAAGTCCAATGAGTGTCCCAAAATGGCTGGCCTGCCTGCTTTCATCCATCAATTGTTCTAAATTTTTCATTACCCAATGAGCTGAGGTGGAGTCTTAGCCAGTGGTACCATCAGGGAGGTGTGTAAAGCACTTTAGGCTAGACAGCCAATCAGCTGCCAGCTTCCATCTGTCAATCAAATACAGCAACCAATCAGAAAGCTGCCCATTGATCAGCAGGCCCTTTATGACATCACAGACAGACCCTCAGAACTATCTGTGCATGTCTAATTGCTGGCTGTCAGTTGGGCGGGTGGGTGGCATAGGGGGGGGATGTCTGTCTCGTTTCTCCTGAAAATTGCAGTTTTTCTGCGTTTACGGGAAAAGTTGAGGTCCGACGCGCAAAAGTGGGGTATCCTAGAAATCACCTTTTAAAGTCGCACATTTCCGGCCCCCCAAAAATGGGCATTTCAAATGAGAATTGAGTCCAATGAACAAAATAGGGTGAATAAGTATGTATTTCAGGGGTGAGTTAGCAGGTTATTGGGGAAGTAAGTCCTGATATTTTTGGAGGTTGCAGGGGCCACTACACCATTCAAAATAGGCAGGCTTTAGCATATGCAGTTAGGCCCCGTAGGTTGATTTTAGCTAAAAAGTGCCCCAAACACTCAAACGGGCTTGTATCTGGGAAGGGAAAATATGGGAAACATGACTTAGACAGCAAATGATACACTGTATGCCATGTTTCCAAATGTTTATGCACAGTGGTTACAGCATGAAGCGAATGCATGTGAATATACAAAGGTGCATTTCATTAAACAAGTCCAATGAGCATCCCAAAATGGCCGGCCTGCCTGCTTTCATCCATCAATTGTTCTAAATTTTTCATTTCCTAACGAGCTGAGGTGGAGTCTTAGCCAGTGGTACCATCAGGGAGGTGTGTAAAGCACTTTAGGCTAGACAGCCAATCAGCTGCCAGCTTCCATTCTTCAATCAAATACAGCAGCCAATCAGAAAGCTGCCCATTGATCAGTAGGCCCTTTATGACATCACAGACAGACCCTCAGAACTATCTGTGCATGTCTAATGGCGGGCTGTCAGTTGGGCGGGTGGGTGGCAGAGGGAGGGGATGTCTGTCTCGTTTCTCCTGAAAATTGTGCTTTTTCTGCGTTTACGGGAAAAGTTGAGGTCCGACGCGCAAAAGTGGGGTATCGTAGAAATCACCTTTTAAAGACGCACATTTCTGCCCCCCCCAAAAATGGGCATTTCAAATGAGAAATGAGTCCAATGAACAAAATAGGGTGAATAAGTATGTATTTCAGGGGTGAGTTAGCAGGTTATTGTGGAAGTATGTCCTGATATTTTTGGAGGTTGCAGGGGCCACTACACCATTCAAAATAGGCAGGCTTTAGCATATGCAGTTAGGCCCCGTAGGATGATTTTAGCTAAAAAGTGCCCCAAACACTCAAACGGGCTTGTATCTGGGAAGGGAAAATATGGGAAACATGACTTAGACAGCAAATGATACACTGTTTGTCATGTTTCCAAATTTTTATGCACAGTGGTTACAGCATGAAGCGAATGCCTGTGAATATACAAAGGTGCATTGCATTAAACAAGTCCACTGAGTGTCCCAAAATGGCCTACCTGCCTGCTTTCATCCATCAATTGTTCTAAATTTTTCATTACCCAATGAGCTGAGGTGGAGTCTTAGCCAGTGGTACCATCAGGGAGGTGTGTAAAGCACTTTAGGCTAGACAGCCAATCAGCTGCCAGCTTCCATCTGTCAATCAAATACAGCAACCAATCAGAAAGCTGCCCTTTGATCAGCAGGCCCTTTATGACATCACAGACAGACCCTCAGAACTATCTGTGCATGTCTAATGGCGGGCTGTCAGTTGGGCGGGTGGGTGGCAGAGGGAGGGGATGTCTGTCTCGTTTCTCCCTAAAATTGCGGTTTTTCTGCGTTTACGGGAAAAGTTGAGGTCCGACGCGCAAAAGTGGGGTATCGTAGAAATCACCTTTTAAAGACGCACATTTCTGGCCCCCCCAAAAATGGGCATTTCAAATGAGAAATGAGTCCAATGAACAAAATAGGGTGAATAAGTATGTATTTCAGGGGTGAGTTAGCAGGTTATTGGGGAAGTAAGTCCTGATATTTTTGGAGGTTGCAGGGGCCACTACACCATTCAAAATAGGCAGGCTTTAGCATATGCAGTTAGGCCCCGTAGGATGATATTAGCTAAAAAGTGCCCCAAACACTCAAACGGGCTTGCATCTGGGAAGGGAAAATATGGGAAACATGACTTAGACACCAAAAGATACACTATATGCCATGTTTCCAAATTTTTATGCACAGTGGTTACAGCATGAAGCGAATGCATGTGAATATACAAAGGTGCATTGCATTAAACAAGTCCACTGAGTGACCCAAAATTGCCGGCCTGCCTGCTTTCATCCATCAATTGTTCTAAATTTTTCATTACCCAATGAGCTGAGGTGGAGTCTTAGCCACTGGTACCATCAGGGAGGTGTGTAAAGCACTTTAGGCTAGACAGCCAATCAGCTGCCAGCTTCCATCTGTCAATCAAATACAGCAACCAATCAGAAAGCTGCCCATTGATCAGCAGGCCCTTTATGACATCACAGACATACCCTCAGAACTATCTGTGCATGTCTAATGGCTGGCTGTCAGTTGGGCGGGTGGGTAGCAGAGGGAGGGGATGTCTGTCTCGTTTCTCCTGAAAATTGCAGTTTTTCTGCGTTTACGGGAAAAGTTGAGGTCCGACGCGCAAAAGTGGGGTATCGTAGAAATCACCTTTTAAAGTCGCACATTTCCAGCCCCCCAAAAATGGGCATTTCAAATGAGAAATGAGTCCAATGAACAAAATAGGGTTAATAAGTATGTATTTCAGGGGTGAGTTAGCAGGTTATTGGGGAAGTAAGTCCTGATATTTTTGGAGGTTGCAGGGGCCACTACACCATTTAAAATAGGCAGGTTTTAGCATATGCAGTTAGGCCCTGTAGGATGATTTTAGCTAAAAAGTGCCCCAAACACTCAAATGGGCTTGTATCTGGGAAGGGAAAAAATGGGAAACATGACTTAGACACCAAATGATACACTGTTTGCCATGTTTCCAAATTTTTATGCACAGCGGTTACAGCATGAAGCGAATGCATGTGAATATACAAAGGTGCATTTCATTAAACAAGTCCAATGAGCATCCCAAAATGGCCGGCCTGCCTGCTTTCATCCATCATTTGTTCTAAATTTTTCATTACCCAATGAGCTGAGGTGGAGTCTTAGCCAGTGGTACCATCAGGGAGGTGTGTAAAGCACTTTAGGCTAGACAGCCAATCAGCTGCCAGCTTCCATCTGTCAATCAAATACAGCAGCCAATCAGAAAGCTGCCCATTGATCAGCAGGCCCTTTATGACATCACAGAAAGACCCTCAGAACTATCTGTGCATGTCTAATGGCTGGCTGTCAGTTGGGTGGGTGGGTGGCAGAGGGAGGGGATGTCTGTCTCGTTTCTCCTGAAAATTGCGCTTTTTCTGCGTTTACGGGAAAAGTTGAGGTCCGACGCGCAAAACTGGGGTATCGTAGAAATCACCTTTTAAAGACGCACATTTCTGCCCCCCCAAAAATGGGCATTTCAAATGAGAAATGAGTCCAATGAACAAAATAGGGTGAATAAGTATGTATTTCAGGGGTGAGTTAGCAGGTTATTGGGGAAGTAAGTCCTGATATTTTTGGAGGTTGCAGGGGCCACTACACCATTCAAAATAGGCAGGCTTTAGCATATGCAGTTAGGCCTCGTAGGATGATTTTAGCTAAAAAGTGCCCCAAACACTCAAACGGGCTTGTATCTGGGAAGGGAAAATATGGGAAACATGACTTAGACAGCAAATGATACACTGTTTGCCATGTTTCCAAATTTTTATGCACAGTGGTTACAGCATGAAGCGAATGCATGTGAATATACAAAGGTGCATTGCATTAAACATGTCCACTGAGTGTCCCAAAATGGCTGGCCTGCCTGCTTTCATCCATCAATTGTTCTAAATTTTTCATTACCCAATGAGCTGAGGTGGAGTCTTAGCCACTGGTACCATCAGGGAGGTGTGTAAAGCACTTTAGGCTAGACAGCCAATCAGCTGCCAGCTTCCATCTGTCAATCAAATACAGCAGCCAATCAGAAAGCTGCCCATTGATCAGCAGGCCCTTTATGACATCACAGAAAGACCCTCAGAACTATCTGTGCATGTCTAATGGCTGGCTGTCAGTTGGGTGGGTGGGTGGCAGAGGGAGGGGATGTCTGTCTCGTTTCTCCTGAAAATTGCGCTTTTTCTGCGTTTACGGGAAAAGTTGAGGTCCGACGCGCAAAACTGGGGTATCGTAGAAATCACCTTTTAAAGACGCACATTTCTGCCCCCCCAAAAATGGGCATTTCAAATGAGAAATGAGTCCAATGAACAAAATAGGGTGAATAAGTATGTATTTCAGGGGTGAGTTAGCAGGTTATTGGGGAAGTAAGTCCTGATATTTTTGGAGGTTGCAGGGCCACTACACCATTCAAATTAGGCAGGCTTTAGCATATGCAGTTAGGCCCCGTAGGATGATTTTAGCTAAAAAGTGCCCCAAACACTCAAACGGGCTTGTATCTGGGAAGGGAAAATATGGGAAACATGACTTAGACAGCAAATGATACACTGTTTGCCATGTTTACAAATTTTTATGCACAGTGGTTACAGCATGAAGCGAATGCATGTGAATATACAAAGGTGCATTGCATTAAACAAGTCCACTGAGTGTCCCAAAATGGCCGGCCTGCCTGCTTTCATCCATCAATTGTTCTAAATTTTTCATTACCCAATGAGCTGAGGTGGAGTCTTAGCCAGTGGTACCATCAGGGAGGTGTGTAAAGCACTTTAGGCTAGACAGCCAATCAGCTGCCAGCTTCCATCTTTCAATCAAATACAGCAGCCAATCAGAAAGCTGCCCATTGATCAGCAGGCCCTTTATGACATCACAGAAAGACCCTCAGAACTATCTGTGCATGTCTAATGGCTGGCTGTCAGTTGGGCGGGTGGGTGGCAGAGGGAGGGGATGTCTGTCTCGTTTCTCCCTAAAATTGCGGTTTTTCTGCGTTTACGGGAAAAGTTGAGGTCCGACGCGCAAAAGTGGGGTATCGTAGAAATCACCTTTTAAAGACGCACATTTCTGTCCCCCCAAAAATGGGCATTTCAAATGAGAAATGAGTCCAATGAACAAAATAGGGTGAATAAGTATGTATTTCAGGCGTGAGTTAGCAGGTTATTGGGGAAGTAAGTCCTGATATTTTTGGAGCTTGCAGGGGCCACTACACCATTCAAAATAGGCAGGCTTTAGCATATGCAGTTAGGCCCCGTAGGTTGATTTTAGCTAAAAAGTGCCCCAAACACTCAAACGGGCTTGTATCTGGGAAGGGAAAATATGGGAAACATGACTTAGACAGCAAATGATACACTGTTTGCCATGTTTCCAAATTTTTATGCACAGTGGTTACAGCATGAAGCGAATGCATGTGAATATACAAAGGTGCATTGCATTAAACAAGTCCACTGAGTGTCCCAAAATTTCCGGCCTGCCTGCATTCATCCATCAATTGTTCTAAATTTTTCATTACCCAATGAGCTGAGGTGGAGTCTTAGCCACTGGTACCATCAGGGAGGTGTGTAAAGCACTTTAGGCTAGACAGCCAATCAGCTGCCAGCTTCCATCTGTCAATCAAATACAGCAACCAATCAGAAAGCTGTCCATTGATCAGCAGGCCCTTTATGACATCACAGACAGACCCTCAGAACTATCTGTGCATGTCTAATTGCTGGCTGTCCGTTGGGCGGGTGGGTGGCAGAGGGAGGGGATGTCTGTCTCGTTTCTCCTGAAAATTGCAGTTTTTCTGCGTTTACGGGAAAAGTTGAGGTCCGACGCGCAAACGTGGGGTATCGTAGAAATCACCTTTTAAAGTCGCACATTTCCGGCCCCCCAAAAATGGGCATTTCAAATGAGAAATGAGTCCAATGAACAAAATAGGGTGAATAAGTATGTATTTCAGGGGTGATTTAGCAGATTATTGGGGAAGTAAGTCCTGATATTTTTGGAGGTTGCAGGGGCCACTACACCATTTAAAATAGGCAGGTTTTAGCATATGCAGTTAGGCCCTGTAGGATGATTTTAGCTAAAAAGTGCCCCAAACACTCAAATGGGCTTGTATCTGGGAAGGGAAAAAATGGGAAACATGACTTAGACACCAAATGATACACTGTTTGCCATGTTTCCAAATTTTTATGCACAGCGGTTACAGCATGAAGCGAATGCATGTGAATATACAAAGGTGCATTGCATTAAACAAGTCCAATGAGCGTCCCAAAATGGCCGGCCTGCCTGCTTTCATCCATCAATTGTTCTAAATTTTTCATTACCCAACGAGCTGAGGTGGAGTCTTAGCCAGTGGTACCATCAGGGAGGTGTGTAAAGCACTTTAGGCTAGACTGCCAATCAGCTGCCAGCTTCTATCTGTCAATCAAATACAGCAGCCAATCAGAAAGCTGCCCCTTAATCAGCAGGCCCTTTATGACATCACAGAAAGACCCTCAGAACTATCTGTGCATGTCTAATGGCTGGCTGTCAGTTGGGCGGGTGGGTGGCAGAGGGAGGGGATGTCTGTCTCGTTTCTCCTGAAAATTGCGTTTTTTCTGCGTTTACGGGAAAAGTTGAGGTCCGACGCGCAAAAGTGGGGTATCGTAGAAATCACCTTTTAAAGAAGCACATTTCTGGCCCCCCAAAAATGGGCATTTCAAATGAGAAATGAGTCCAATGAACAAAATAGGGTGAATAAGTATGTATTTCAGGGGTGAGTTAGCAGGTTATTGGGGAAGTAAGTCCTGATATTTTTGGAGGTTGCAGGGGCCACTACACCATTCAAAATAGGCAGGGTTTAGCATATGCAGTTAGGCCCGTAGGTTGATTTTAGCTAAAAAGTGCCACAAACACTCAAACGGGTTTGTATCTGGGAAGGGAAAATATGGGAAACATGACTTAGACAGCAAATGATACACTGTTTGCCATGTTTCCAAATTTTTATGCACAGTGGTTACAGCATGAAGCGAATGCATGTGAATATACAAAGGTGCATTGCATTAAACAAGTCCAATGAGCGTCCCAAAATGGCCGGCCTGCCTGCTTTCATCCATCAATTGTTCTAAATTTTTCATTACCCAATGAGCTGAGGTGGAGTCTTAGCCAGTGGTACCATCAGGGAGGTGTGTAAAGCACTTTAGGCTAGACAGCCAATCAGCTGCCAGCTTCCATCTGTCAATCAAATACAGCAGCCAATCAGAAAGCTGCCCATTGATCAGCAGGCCCATTATGACATCACAAACAGACCCTCAGAACTATCTGTGCATGTCTAATGGCTGGCTGTCAGTTGGGTGGGTGGGTGGCAGAGGGAGGGGATGTCTGTCTCGTTTCTCCTGAAAATTGCGTTTTTTCTGCGTTTACGGGAAAAGTTGAGGTCCGACGCGCAAAAGTGGGGTATCGTAGAAATCACCTTTTAAAGAAGCACATTTCTGGCCCCCCAAAAATGGGCATTTCAAATGAGAAATGAGTCCAATGAACAAAATAGGGTGAATAAGTATGTATTTCAGGGGTGAGTTAGCAGGTTATTGGGGAAGTAAGTCCTGATATTTTTGGAGGTTGCAGGGGCCACTACACCATTCAAAATAGGCAGGGTTTAGCATATGCAGTTAGGCCCCGTAGGTTGATTTTAGCTAAAAAGTGCCCCAAACACTCAAACGGGCTTGTATCTGGGAAGGGAAAATATGGGAAACATGACTTAGACAGCAAATGATACACTGTTTGCCATGTTTCCATATTTTTATGCACAGTGGTTACAGCATGAAGCGAATGCATGTGAATATACAAAGGTGCATTTCATTAAACAAGTCCAATGAGCGTCCCAAAATGGCCGGCCTGCCTGCTTTCATCCATCAATTGTTCTAAATTTTTCATTACCCAATGAGCTGAGGTGGAGTCTTAGCCAGTGGTACCATCAGGGAGGTGTGTAAAGCACTTTAGGCTAGACAGCCAATCAGCTGCCAGCTTCCATCTGTCAATCAAATACAGCAGCCAATCAGAAAGCTGCCCAGTGATCAGCAGGCCCTTTATGACATCACAAACAGACCCTCAGAACTATCTGTGCATGTCTAATGGCTGGCTGTCAGTTGGGTGGGTGGGTGGCAGAGGGAGGGGATGTCTGTCTCGTTTCTCCTGAAAATTGCGCTTTTTCTGCGTTTACGGGAAAAGTTGAGGTCCGACGCGCAAAAGTGGGGTATCGTAGAAATCACCTTTTAAAGACGCACATTTCTGGCCCCCCAAAAATGGGCATTTCAAATGAGAAACGAGTCCAATGAACAAAATAGGGTGAATAAGTATGTATTTCAGGGGTGAGTTAGCAGGTTATTGGGGAAGTAAGTCCTGATATTTTTGGAGGTTGCAGGGGCCACTACACCATTCAAAATAGGCAGGCTTTAGCATATGCAGTTAGGCCCCGTAGGATGATCTTAGCTAAAAAGTGCCCCAAACACTCAAACGGGCTTGTATCTGGGAAGGGAAAATATGGGAAACATGACTTAGGCCCTTATTCTGATCGGAACAGTACGGCCCGCGTGCGGCCGTACCGCCGATGTTTTTACACTGCACATGCGCAGAGGTGAATCTGCGCATGTGCAGCCCCCTTCGCCGCAGACGGATTTCGTCCGCCGCAAAGGGGGCGTATAGGGGCGTGAGAGGCATCATGCCCTCATTTCCCTATGTGTACGCCCCGCGTTTCATGGGCGTTCCCATGCAAACGCGGGGCGTATGCATGGTAATGAGCCCATGACGCAACTCATGGGGGCGGAAAGCTGACGTCGCCGGATGTCAGCTTTCAGCCCCCATACAAGCTACCACACGGACGATTGTCCGTGTGGTCTCAGCTTGCGGGAGCTGCCGCGGCGTGCGGTCCTGCCTTCGATGGTCGACGACCATCGAATGCAGGGGGCAGCTCCCACCATGGTGGAGGCGTAGCCTCCACCATTTTTATGCGGATCGCCAGCCGTCCGTGTACGGACGGCCGTGGCGATCCGTAGGGTGGGCGGGGATTGGTTTGTGCGGTCGGAGCCCCGTGTGCGGCTCTGACCGCACCAACCAGAATAAGGGCCTTAGACAGCAAATGATACACTGTTTGCCATGTTTACAAATTTTTATGCACAGTGGTTACAGCATGAAGCGAATGCATGTGAATATACAAAGGTGCATTGCATTAAACAAGTCCACTGAGTGTCCCAAAATGGCCGGCCTGCCTGCTTTCATCCATCAATTGTTCTAAATTTTTCATTACCCAATGAGCTGAGGTGGAGTCTTAGCCAGTGGTACCATCAGGGAGGTGTGTAAAGCACTTTAGGCTAGACAGCCAATCAGCTGCCAGCTTCCATCTGTCAATCAAATACAGCAACCAATCAGAAAGCTGCCCATTGATCAGCAGGCCCTTTATGACATCACAGACAGACCCTCAGAACTATCTGTGCATGTCTAATTGCTGGCTGTCAGTTGGGCGGGTGGGTGGCAGAGGGAGGGGATGTCTGTCTCGTTTCTCCTGAAAATTGCAGTTTTTCTGCGTTTACGGGAAAAGTTGAGGTCCGACGCGCAAACGTGGGGTATCGTAGAAATCACCTTTTAAAGTCGCACATTTCCGGCCCCCCAAAAATGGGCATTTCAAATGAGAAATGAGTCCAATGAACAAAATAGGGTGAATAAGTATGTATTTCAGGGGTGATTTAGCAGATTATTGGGGAAGTAAGTCCTGATATTTTTGGAGGTTGCAGGGGCCACTACACCATTTAAAATAGGCAGGTTTTAGCATATGCAGTTAGGCCCTGTAGGATGATTTTAGCTAAAAAGTGCCCCAAACACTCAAACGGGCTTGTATCAGGGAAGGGAAAATATGGGAAACATGACTTAGACACCAAAAGATACACTAAATGCCATGTTTCCAAATTTTTATGCACAGCGGTTACAGCATGAAGCGAATGCATGTGAATATACAAAGGTGCATTGCATTAAACAAGTCCAATGAGCGTCCCAAAATGGCCGGCCTGCCTGCTTTCATCCATCAATTGTTCTAAATTTTTCATTACCCAATGAGCTGAGGTGGAGTCTTAGCCAGTGGTACCATCAGGGAGGTGTGTAAAGCACTTTAGGCTAGACAGACAATCAGCTGCCAGCTTCCATCTGTCAATCAAATACAGCAGCCAATCAGAAAGCTGCCCATTGATCAGCAGGCCCATTATGACATCACAAACAGACCCTCAGAACTATCTGTGCATGTCTAATGGCTGGCTGTCAGTTGGGTGGGTGGGTGGCAGAGGGAGGGGATGTCTGTCTCGTTTCTCCTGAAAATTGCGCTTTTTCTGCGTTTACGGGAAAAGTTGAGGTCCGACGCGCAAAAGTGGGGTATCGTAGAAATCACCTTTTAAAGACGCACATTTCTGGCCCCCCAAAAATGGGCATTTCAAATGAGAAATGAGTCCAATGAACAAAATAGGGTTAATAAGTATGTATTTCAG
This sequence comes from Crinia signifera, assembly GCF_055691185.1. Classification (NCBI taxonomy): domain Eukaryota; kingdom Metazoa; phylum Chordata; class Amphibia; order Anura; family Myobatrachidae; genus Crinia; species Crinia signifera. The sequence continues at coordinate 174,101,312 of NC_139221.1, read as the reverse complement.
GGGTGAGTTAGCAGGTTATTGGGGAAGTAAGTCCTGATATTTTTGGAGGTTGCAGGGGCCACTACACCATTTAAAATAGGCAGGCTTTAGTATATGCAGTTAGGCTCCGTAGGATGATTTTAGCTAAAAAGTGCCCCAAACACTCAAACGGGCTTGTATCTGGGAAGGCAAAATATGAGAAACATGACTTAGACAGCAAATGATACACTGTTTGCCATGTTTCCAAATTTTTATGCACAGTGGTTACAGCATGAAGCGAATGCATGTGAATATACAAAGGTGCATTGCATTAAACAAGTCCACTGAGTGTCCCAAAATGGCTGGCCTGCCTGCTTTCATCCATCAATTGTTCTAAATTTTTCGTTACCCAATGAGCTGAGGTGGAGTCTTAGCCAGTGGTACCATCAGGGAGGTGTGTAAAGCACTTTAGGCTTGACAGCCAATCAGCTGCCAGCTTCCATCTGTCAATCAAATACAGCAACCAATCAGAAAGCTGCCCATTGATCAGCAGGCCCTTTATGACATCACAGACAGACCCTCAGAACTATCTGTGCATGTCTAATTGCTGGCTGTCAGTTGGGCGGGTGGGTGGCATAGGGGGGGATGTCTGTCTCGTTTCTCCTGAAAATTGCAGTTTTTCTGCGTTTACGGGAAAAGTTGAGGTCCGACGCGCAAAAGTGGGGTATCGTAGAAATCACCTTTTAAAGACGCACATTTCTGGCCCCCCAAAAATGGGCATTTCAAATGAGAAATGAGTCCAATGAACAAAATAGGGTGAATAAGTATGTATTTCAGGGGTGATTTAGCAGATTATTGGGGAAGTATGTCCTGATATTTTTGGAGGTTGCAGGGGCCACTACACCATTCAAAATAGGTAGGCTTTAGCATATGCAGTTAGGCCCCGTTGGATGATTTTAGCTAAAAAGTGCCCCAAACACTCAAACGGGCTTGTATCTGGGAAGGGAAAATATGGGAAACATGACTTAGACAGCAAATGATACACTGTTTGTCATGTTTCCAAATTTTTATGCACAGTGGTTACAGCATGAAGCGAATGCATGTGAATATACAAAGGTGCATTGCATTAAACAAGTCCACTGAGTGTCCCAAAATGGCCTACCTGCCTGCTTTCATCCATCAATTGTTCTAAATTTTTCATTACCCAATGAGCTGAGGTGGAGTCTTAGCCAGTGGTACCATCAGGGAGGTGTGTAAAGCACTTTAGGCTAGACAGCCAATCAGCTGCCAGCTTCCATCTGTCAATCAAATACAGCTGCCAATCAGAAAGCTGCCCATTGATCAGCAGGCCCTTTATGACATCACAGAAAGACCCTCAGAACTATCTGTGCATGTCTAATGGCTGGCTGTCAGTTGGGCGGGTGGGTGGCAGAGGGAGGGGATGTCTGTCTCGTTTCTCCCTAAAATTACGTTTTTTCTGCGTTTACGGGAAAAGTTGAGGTCCGCCGCGCAAAAGTGGGGTATCGTAGAAATCACCTTTTAAAGACGCACATTTCTGCCCCCCAAAAAATGGGCATTTTAAATGAGAAATGAGTCCAATGAACAAAATAGGGTGAATAAGTATGTATTTCAGGGGTGAGTTAGCAGGTTATTGCGGAAGTAAGTCCTGATATTTTTGGAGGTTGCAGGGGCCACTACACCATTCAAAATAGGAAGGCTTTAGCATATGCAGTTAGGCCCCGTAGGTTGATTTTAGCTAAAAAGTGCCCCAAACACTCAAACGGGCTTGTATCTGGGAAGGGAAAATATGGGAAAAATGACTTAGACAGCAAATGATACACTGTATGCCATGTTTCCAAATTTTTATGCACAGTGGTTACAGCATGAAGCGAATGCATGTGAATATACAAAGGTGCATTGCATTAAACAAGTCCAATGAGCGTCCCAAAATGGCCGGCCTGCCTGCTTTCATCCATCAATTGTTCTAAATTTTTCATTACCCAATGAGCTGAGGTGGAGTCTTAGCCAGTGGTACCATCAGGGAGGTGTGTAAAGCACTTTAGGCTAGACAGCCAATCAGCTGCCAGCTTCCATCTGTCAATCAAATACAGCAACCAATCAGAAAGCTGCCCATTGATCAGCAGGCCCTTTATGACATCACAGACAGACCCTCAGAACTATCTGTGTATGTCTAATGGCGGGCTGTCAGTTGGGCGGGTGGGTGGCAGAGGGAGGGGATGTCTGTCTCGTTTCTCCCTAAAATTGCGGTTTTTCTGCGTTTACGGGAAAAGTTGAGGTCCGACGCGCAAAAGTGGGGTATCGTAGAAATCACCTTTTAAAGACGCACATTTCTGGCCCCCCCAAAAATGGGCATTTCAAATGAGAAATGAGTCCAATGAACAAAATAGGGTGAATAAGTATGTATTTCAGGGGTGAGTTAGCAGGTTATTGGGGAAGTAAGTCCTGATATTTTTGGAGTTTGCAGGGGCCACTACACCATTCAAAATAGGCAGGCTTTAGCATATGCAGTTAGGCCCCGTAGGATGATATTAGCTAAAAAGTGCCCCAAACACTCAAACGGGCTTGCATCTGGGAAGGGAAAATATGGGAAACATGACTTAGACACCAAAAGATACACTATATGCCATGTTTCCAAATTTTTATGCACAGTGGTTACAGCATGAAGCGAATGCATGTGAATATACAAAGGTGCATTGCATTAAACAAGTCCACTGAGTGACCCAAAATTGCCGGCCTGCCTGCTTTCATCCATCAATTGTTCTAAATTTTTCATTACCCAATGAGCTGAGGTGGAGTCTTAGCCACTGGTACCATCAGGGAGGTGTGTAAAGCACTTTAGGCTAGACAGCCAATCAGCTGCCAGCTTCCATCTGTCAATCAAATACAGCAACCAATCAGAAAGCTGCCCATTGATCAGCAGGCCCTTTATGACATCACAGACATACCCTCAGAACTATCTGTGCATGTCTAATGGCTGGCTGTCAGTTGGGCGGGTGGGTGGCAGAGGGAGGGGATGTCTGTCTCGCTTCTCCTGAAAATTGCAGTTTTTCTGCGTTTACGGGAAAAGTTGAGGTCCGACGCGCAAAAGTGGGGTATCGTAGAAATCACCTTTTAAAGTCGCACATTTCCAGCCCCCCAAAAATGGGCATTTCAAATGAGAAATGAGTCCAATGAACAAAATAGGGTTAATAAGTATGTATTTCAGGGGTGAGTTAGCAGGTTATTGGGGAAGTAAGTCCTGATATTTTTGGAGGTTGCAGGGGCCACTACACCATTTAAAATAGGCAGGTTTTAGCATATGCAGTTAGGCCCTGTAGGATGATTTTAGCTAAAAAGTGCCCCAAACACTCAAATGGGCTTGTATCTGGGAAGGGAAAAAATGGGAAACATGACTTAGACACCAAATGATACACTGTTTGCCATTTTTCCAAATTTTTATGCACAGCGGTTACAGCATGAAGCGAATGCATGTGAATATACAAAGGTGCATTTCATTAAACAAGTCCAATGAGCATCCCAAAATGGCCGGCCTGCCTGCTTTCATCCATCAATTGTTCTAAATTTTTCATTACCCAATGAGCTGAGGTGGAGTCTTAGCCAGTGGTACCATCAGGGAGGTGTGTAAAGCACTTTAGGCTAGACAGCCAATCAGCTGCCAGCTTCCATCTGTCAATCAAATACAGCAGCCAATCAGAAAGCTGCCCATTGATCAGCAGGCCCTTTATGACATCACAGAAAGACCCTCAGAACTATCTGTGCATGTCTAATGGCTGGCTGTCAGTTGGGTGGGTGGGTGGCAGAGGGAGGGGATGTCTGTCTCGTTTCTCCTGAAAATTGCGCTTTTTCTGCGTTTACGGGAAAAGTTGAGGTCCGACGCGCAAAACTGGGGTATCGTAGAAATCACCTTTTAAAGACGCACATTTCTGCCCCCCCAAAAATGGGCATTTCAAATGAGAAATGAGTCCAATGAACAAAATAGGGTGAATAAGTATGTATTTCAGGGGTGAGTTAGCAGGTTATTGGGGAAGTAAGTCCTGATATTTTTGGAGGTTGCAGGGCCACTACACCATTCAAATTAGGCAGGCTTTAGCATATGCAGTTAGGCCCCGTAGGATGATTTTAGCTAAAAAGTGCCCCAAACACTCAAACGGGCTTGTATCTGGGAAGGGAAAATATGGGAAACATGACTTAGACAGCAAATGATACACTGTTTGCCATGTTTACAAATTTTTATGCACAGTGGTTACAGCATGAAGCGAATGCATGTGAATATACAAAGGTGCATTGCATTAAACAAGTCCACTGAGTGTCCCAAAATGGCCGGCCTGCCTGCTTTCATCCATCAATTGTTCTAAATTTTTCATTACCCAATGAGCTGAGGTGGAGTCTTAGCCAGTGGTACCATCAGGGAGGTGTGTAAAGCACTTTAGGCTAGACAGCCAATCAGCTGCCAGCTTCCATCTTTCAATCAAATACAGCAGCCAATCAGAAAGCTGCCCATTGATCAGCAGGCCCTTTATGACATCACAGAAAGACCCTCAGAACTATCTGTGCATGTCTAATGGCTGGCTGTCAGTTGGGCGGGTGGGTGGCAGAGGGAGGGGATGTCTGTCTCGTTTCTCCCTAAAATTGCGGTTTTTCTGCGTTTACGGGAAAAGTTGAGGTCCGACGCGCAAAAGTGGGGTATCGTAGAAATCACCTTTTAAAGACGCACATTTCTGTCCCCCCAAAAATGGGCATTTCAAATGAGAAATGAGTCCAATGAACAAAATAGGGTGAATAAGTATGTATTTCAGGCGTGAGTTAGCAGGTTATTGGGGAAGTAAGTCCTGATATTTTTGGAGCTTGCAGGGGCCACTACACCATTCAAAATAGGCAGGCTTTAGCATATGCAGTTAGGCCCCGTAGGTTGATTTTAGCTAAAAAGTGCCCCAAACACTCAAACGGGCTTGTATCTGGGAAGGGAAAATATGGGAAACATGACTTAGACAGCAAATGATACACTGTTTGCCATGTTTCCAAATTTTTATGCACAGTGGTTACAGCATGAAGCGAATGCATGTGAATATACAAAGGTGCATTGCATTAAACAAGTCCACTGAGTGTCCCAAAATTGCCGGCCTGCCTGCATTCATCCATCAATTGTTCTAAATTTTTCATTACCCAATGAGCTGAGGTGGAGTCTTAGCCACTGGTACCATCAGGGAGGTGTGTAAAGCACTTTAGGCTAGACAGCCAATCAGCTGCCAGCTTCCATCTGTCAATCAAATACAGCAACCAATCAGAAAGCTGCCCATTGATCAGCAGGCCCTTTATGACATCACAGACAGACCCTCAGAACTATCTGTGCATGTCTAATTGCTGGCTGTCCGTTGGGCGGGTGGGTGGCAGAGGGAGGGGATGTCTGTCTCGTTTCTCCTGAAAATTGCAGTTTTTCTGCGTTTACGGGAAAAGTTGAGGTCCGACGCGCAAACGTGGGGTATCGTAGAAATCACCTTTTAAAGTCGCACATTTCCGGCCCCCCAAAAATGGGCATTTCAAATGAGAAATGAGTCCAATGAACAAAATAGGGTGAATAAGTATGTATTTCAGGCGTGAGTTAGCAGGTTATTGGGGAAGTAAGTCCTGATATTTTTGGAGCTTGCAGGGGCCACTACACCATTCAAAATAGGCAGGCTTTAGCATATGCAGTTAGGCCCCGTAGGTTGATTTTAGCTAAAAAGTGCCCCAAACACTCAAACGGGCTTGTATCTGGGAAGGGAAAATATGGGAAACATGACTTAGACAGCAAATGATACACTGTTTGCCATGTTTCCAAATTTTTATGCACAGTGGTTACAGCATGAAGCGAATGCATGTGAATATACAAAGGTGCATTGCATTAAACAAGTCCACGGAGTGTCCCAAAATTGCCGGCCTGCCTGCATTCATCCATCAATTGTTCTAAATTTTTCATTACCCAATGAGCTGAGGTGGAGTCTTAGCCACTGGTACCATCAGGGAGGTGTGTAAAGCACTTTAGGCTAGACAGCCAATCAGCTGCCAGCTTCCATCTGTCAATCAAATTGAGCAACCAATCAGAAAGCTGCCCATTGATCAGCAGGCCCTTTATGACATCACAGACAGACCCTCAGAACTATCTGTGCATGTCTAATTGCTGGCTGTCCGTTGGGCGGGTGGGTGGCAGAGGGAGGGGATGTCTGTCTCGTTTCTCCTGAAAATTGCAGTTTTTCTGCGTTTACGGGAAAAGTTGAGGTCCGACGCGCAAACGTGGGGTATCGTAGAAATCACCTTTTAAAGTCGCACATTTCCGGCCCCCCAAAAATGGGCATTTCAAATGAGAAATGAGTCCAATGAACAAAATAGGGTGAATAAGTATGTATTTCAGGGGTGATTTAGCAGATTATTGGGGAAGTAAGTCCTGATATTTTTGGAGGTTGCAGGGGCCACTACACCATTTAAAATAGGCAGGTTTTAGCATATGCAGTTAGGCCCTGTAGGATGATTTTAGCTAAAAAGTGCCCCAAACACTCAAATGGGCTTGTATCTGGGAAGGGAAAAAATGGGAAACATGACTTAGACACCAAATGATACACTGTTTGCCATGTTTCCAAATTTTTATGCACAGCGGTTACAGCATGAAGCGAATGCATGTGAATATACAAAGGTGCATTGCATTAAACAAGTCCAATGAGCGTCCCAAAATGGCCGGCCTGCCTGCTTTCATCCATCAATTGTTCTAAATTTTTCATTTCCCAACGAGCTGAGGTGGAGTCTTAGCCAGTGGTACCATCAGGGAGGTGTGTAAAGCACTTTAGGCTAGACTGCCAATCAGCTGCCAGCTTCTATCTGTCAATCAAATACAGCAGCCAATCAGAAAGCTGCCCCTTAATCAGCAGGCCCTTTATGACATCACAGAAAGACCCTCAGAACTATCTGTGCATGTCTAATGGCTGGCTGGCATTTGGGCGGGTGGGTGGCAGAGGGAGGGGATGTCTGTCTCGTTTCTCCTGAAAATTGCGTTTTTTCTGCGTTTACGGGAAAAGTTGAGGTCCGACGCGCAAAAGTGGGGTATCGTAGAAATCACCTTTTAAAGAAGCACATTTCTGGCCCACCAAAAATGGGCATTTCAAATGAGAAATGAGTCCAATGAACAAAATAGGGTGAATAAGTATGTATTTCAGGGGTGAGTTAGCAGGTTATTGGGGAAGTAAGTCCTGATATTTTTGGAGGTTGCAGGGGCCACTACACCATTCAAAATAGGCAGGGTTTAGCATATGCAGTTAGGCCCCGTAGGTTGATTTTAGCTAAAAAGTGCCACAAACACTCAAACGGGCTTGTATCTGGGAAGGGAAAATATGGGAAACATGACTTAGACAGCAAATGATACACTGTTTGCCATGTTTCCAAATTTTTATGCACAGTGGTTACAGCATGAAGCGAAAGCATGTGAATATACAAAGGTGCATTGCATTAAACAAGTCCAATGAGTGTCCCAAAATGGCCGGCCTGCCTGCTTTCATCCATCAATTGTTCTAAATTTTTCATTACCCAATGAGCTGAGGTGGAGTCTTAGCCAGTGGTACCATCAGGGAGGTGTGTAAAGCACTTTAGGCTAGACAGCCAATCAGCTGCCAGCTTCCATCTGTCAATCAAATACAGCAGCCAATCAGAAAGCTGCCCATTGATCAGCAGGCCCATTATGACATCACAAACAGACCCTCAGAACTATCTGTGCATCTCTAATGGCTGGCTGTCAGTTGGGTGGGTGGGTGGCAGATGGAGGGGATGTCTGTCTCGTTTCTCCTGAAAATTGCGTTTTTTCTGCGTTTACGGGAAAAGTTGAGGTCCGACGCGCAAAAGTGGGGTATCGTAGAAATCACCTTTTAAAGAAGCACATTTCTGGCCCCCCAAAAATGGGCATTTCAAATGAGAAATGAGTCCAATGAACAAAATAGTGTGAATAAGTATGTATTTCAGGGGTGAGTTAGCAGGTTATTGGGGAAGTAAGTCCTGATATTTTTGGAGGTTGCAGGGGCCACTACACCATTCAAAATAGGCAGGGTTTAGCATATGCAGTTAGGCCCCGTAGGTTGATTTTAGCTAAAAAGTGCCCCAAACACTCAAACGGGCTTGTATCTGGGAAGGGAAAATATGGGAAACATGACTTAGACAGCAAATGATACACTGTTTGCCATGTTTCCAAATTTTTATGCACAGTGGTTACAGCATGAAGCGAATGCATGTGAATATACAAAGGTGCATTTCATTAAACAAGTCCAATGAGCGTCCCAAAATGGCCGGCCTGCCTGCTTTCATCCATCAATTGTTCTAAATTTTTCATTACCCAATGAGCTGATGTGGAGTCTTAGCCAGTGGTACCATCAGGGAGGTGTGTAAAGCACTTTAGGCTAGACAGCCAATCAGCTGCCAGCTTCCATCTGTCAATCAAATACAGCAGCCAATCAGAAAGCTGCCCAGTGATCAGCAGGCCCTTTATGACATCACAAACAGACCCTCAGAACTATCTGTGCATGTCTAATGGCTGGCTGTCAGTTGGGTGGGTGGGTGGCAGAGGGAGGGTATGTCTGTCTCGTTTCTCCTGAAAATTGCGCTTTTTCTGCGTTTACGGGAAAAGTTGAGGTCCGACGCGCAAAAGTGGGGTATCGTAGAAATCACCTTTTAAAGACGCACATTTCTGGCCCCCCAAAAATGGGCATTTCAAATGAGAAACGAGTCCAATGAACAAAATAGGGTTAATAAGTATGTATTTCAGGGGTGAGTTAGCAGGTTATTGGGGAAGTAAGTCCTGATATTTTTGGAGGTTGCAGGGGCCACTACACCATTCAAAATAGGCAGGCTTTAGCATATGCAGTTAGGCCCCGTAGGATGATCTTAGCTAAAAAGTGCCCCAAACACTCAAATGGGCTTGTATCTGGGAAGGGAAAAAATGGGAAACATGACTTAGACACCAAATGATACACTGTTTGCCATGTTTCCAAATTTTTATGCACAGCGGTTACAGCATGAAGCGAATGCATGTGAATATACAAAGGTGCATTGCATTAAACAAGTCCAATGAGCGTCCCAAAATGGCCGGCCTGCCTGCTTTCATCCATCAATTGTTCTAAATTTTTCATTTCCCAACGAGCTGAGGTGGAGTCTTAGCCAGTGGTACCATCAGGGAGGTGTGTAAAGCACTTTAGGCTAGACTGCCAATCAGCTGCCAGCTTCTATCTGTCAATCAAATACAGCAGCCAATCAGAAAGCTGCCCCTTAATCAGCAGGCCCTTTATGACATCACAGAAAGACCCTCAGAACTATCTGTGCATGTCTAATGGCTGGCTGTCAGTTGGGCGGGTGGGTGGCAGAGGGAGGGGATGTCTGTCTCGTTTCTCCTGAAAATTGCGCTTTTTCTGCGTTTACGGGAAAAGTTGAGGTCCGACGCGCAAAAGTGGGGTATCGTAGAAATCACCTTTTAAAGACGCACATTTCTGGCCCCCCAAAAATGGGCATTTCAAATGAGAAATGAGTCCAATGAACAAAATAGGGTTAATAAGTATGTATTTCAGGGGTGAGTTAGCAGGTTATTGGGGAAGTAAGTCCTGATATTTTTGGAGGTTGCAGGGGCCACTACACCATTTAAAATAGGCAGGCTTTAGCATATGCAGTTAGGCTCCGTAGGATGATTTTAGCTAAAAAGTGCCCCAAACACTCAAACGGGCTTGTATCTGGGAAGGCAAAATATGAGAAACATGACTTAGACAGCAAATGATACACTGTTTGCCATGTTTCCAAATTTTTATGCACAGTGGTTACAGCATGAAGCGAATGCATGTGAATATACAAAGGTGCATTGCATTAAACAAGTCCACTGAGTGTCCCAAAATGGCTGGCCTGCCTGCTTTCATCCATCAATTGTTCTAAATTTTTCGTTACCCAATGAGCTGAGGTGAAGTCTTAGCCAGTGGTACCATCAGGGAGGTGTGTAAAGCACTTTAGGCTAGACAGCCAATCAGCTGCCAGCTTCCATCTGTCAATCAAATACAGCAACCAATCAGAAAGCTGCCCATTGATCAGCAGGCCCTTTATGACATCACAGACAGACCCTCAGAACTATCTGTGCATGTCTAATTGCTGGCTGTCAGTTGGGCGGGTGGGTGGCATAGGGGGGGATGTCTGTCTCGTTTCTCCTGAAAATTGCAGTTTTTCTGCGTTTACGGGAAAAGTTGAGGTCCGACGCGCAAAAGTGGGGTATCGTAGAAATCACCTTTTAAAGACGCACATTTCTGCCCCCCCAAAAATGGGCATTTCAAATGAGAAATGAGTCCAATGAACAAAATAGGGTGAATAAGTATGTATTTCAGGGGTGATTTAGCAGATTATTGGGGAAGTAAGTCCTGATATTTTTGGAGGTTGCAGGGGCCACTACACCATTTAAAATAGGCAGGTTTTAGCATATGCAGTTAGGCTCCGTAGGATGATTTTAGCTAAAAAGTGCCCCAAACACTCAAACGGGCTTGTATCTGGGAAGGCAAAATATGAGAAACATGACTTAGACAGCAAATGATACACTGTTTGCCATGTTTCCAAATTTTTATGCACAGCGGTTACAGCATGAAGCGAATGCATGTGACTATACAAAGGTGCATTGCATTAAACAAGTCCAATGAGCGTCCCAAAATGGCCGGCCTGCCTGCTTTCATCCATCAATTGTTCTAAATTTTTCATTTCCCAACGAGCTGAGGTGGAGTCTTAGCCAGTGGTACCATCAGGGAGGTGTGTAAAGCACTTTAGGCTAGACTGCCAATCAGCTGCCAGCTTCTATCTGTCAATCAAATACAGCAGCCAATCAGAAAGCTGCCCCTTAATCAGCAGGCCCTTTATGACATCACAGAAAAACCCTCAGAACTATCTGTGCATGTCTAATGGCTGGCTGTCAGTTGGGCGGGTGGGTGGCAGAGGGAGGGGATGTCTGTCTCGTTTCTCCTGAAAATTGCGCTTTTTCTGCGTTTACGGGAAAAGTTGAGGTCCGACGCGCAAAAGTGGGGTATCGTAGAAATCACCTTTTAAAGAAGCACATTTCTGGCCCCCCAAAAATGGGCATTTCAAATGAGAAATGAGTCCAATGAACAAAATAGGGTGAATAAGTATGTATTTCAGGGGTGAGTTAGCAGGTTATTGGGGAAGTAAGTCTTGATATTTTTGGAGGTTGCAGGGGCCACTACACCATTCAAAATAGGCAGGGTTTAGCATATGCAGTTAGGCCCCGTAGGTTGATTTTAGCTAAAAAGTGCCCCAAACACTCAAACGGGCTTGTATCTGGGAAGGGAAAATATGGGAAACATGACTTAGACAGCAAATGATACACTGTTTGCCATGTTTCCAAATTTTTATGCACAGTGGTTACAGCATGAAGCGAATGCATGTGAATATACAAAGGTGCATTTCATTAAACAAGTCCAATGAGCGTCCCAAAATGGCCGGCCTGCCTGCTTTCATCCATCAATTGTTCTAAATTTTTCATTACCCAATGAGCTGAGGTGGAGTCTTAGCCAGTGGTACCATCAGGGAGGTGTGTAAAGCACTTTAGGCTAGACAGCCAATCAGCTGCCAGCTTCCATCTGTCAATCAAATACAGCAGCCAAATAGAAAGCTGCCCAGTGATCAGCAGGCCCTTTATGACATCACAAACAGACCCTCAGAACTATCTGTGCATGTCTAATGGCTGGCTGTCAGTTGGGTGGGTGGGTGGCAGAGGGAGGGGATGTCTGTCTCGTTTCTCCTGAAAATTGCGCTTTTTCTGCGTTTACGGGAAAAGTTGAGGTCCGACGCGCAAATGTGGGGTATCGTAGAAATCACCTTTTAAAGACGCACATTTCTGGCCCCCCAAAAATGGGCATTTCAAATGAGAAACGAGTCCAATGAACAAAATAGGGTTAATAAGTATGTATTTCAGGGGTGAGTTAGCAGGTTATTGGGGAAGTAAGTCCTGATATTTTTGGAGGTTGCAAGGGCCACTACACCATTCAAAATAGGCAGGCTTTAGCATATGCAGTTAGGCCCTGTAGGATGATTTTAGCTAAAAAGTGCCCCAAACACTCAAACGGGCTTGTATCTGGGAAGGCAAAATATGAGAAACATGACTTAGACAGCAAATGATACACTGTTTGCCATGTTTCCAAATTTTTATGCACAGTGGTTACAGCATGAAGCGAATGCATGTGAATATACAAAGGTGCATTGCATTAAACAAGTCCACTGAGTGTCCCAAAATGGCTGGCCTGCCTGCTTTCATCCATCAATTGTTCTAAATTTTTCATTACCCAATGAGCTGAGGTGGAGTCTTAGCCAGTGGTACCATCAGGGAGGTGTGTAAAACACTTTAGGCTAGACAGCCAATCAGCTGCCAGCTTCCATCTGTCAATCAAATACAGCAACCAATCAGAAAGCTGCCTATTGATCAGCAGGCCCTTTATGACATCACAGACAGACCCTCAAAACTATCTGTGCATGTCTAATGGCTGGCTGTCAGTTGGGCGGGTGGGTGGCAGAGGGAGGGGATGTCTGTCTCGTTTCTCCTGAAAATTGCAGTTTTTCTGCGTTTACGGGAAAAGTTGAGGTCCGACGCGCAAAAGTGGGGTATCGTAGAAATCACCTTTTAAATTCGCACATTTCCAGCCCCCCAAAAATGGGCATTTCAAATGAGAAATGAGTCCAATGAACAAAATAGAGTGAATAAGTATGTATTTCAGGGGTGAGTTAGCAGGTTATTGGGGAAGTAAGTCCTGATATTTTTGGAGGTTGCAGGGGCCACTACACCATTTAAAATAGGCAGGTTTTAGCATATGCAGTTAGGCCCTGTAGAATGATTTTAGCTAAAAAGTGCCCCAAACACTCAAATGGGCTTGTATCTGGGAAAGGAAAAAATGGGAAACATGACTTAGACACCAAATGATACACTGTATGCCATGTTTCCAAATTTTTATGCACAGCGGTTACAGCATGAAGCGAATGCATGTGAATATACAAAGGTGCATTTCATTAAACAAGTCCAATGAGCATCCCAAAATGGCCGGCCTGCCTGCTTTCATCCATCAATTGTTCTAAATTTTTCATTTCCCAACGAGCTGAGGTGGAGTCTTAGCCAGTGGTACCATCAGGGAGGTGTGTAAAGCACTTTAGGCTAGACAGCCAATCAGCTGCCAGCTTCCATTCTTCAATCAAATACAGCAGCCAATCAGAAAGCTGCCCATTGATCAGTAGGCCCTTTATGACATCACAGACAGACCCTCAGAACTATCTGTGCATGTCTAATGACGTGCTGTCAGTTTGGCGTGTGGGTGGCAGAGGGAGGGGATGTCTGTCTCGTTTCTCCTGAAAATTGCGCTTTTTCTGCGTTTACGGGAAAAGTTGAGGTCCGACGCGCAAAAGTGGGGTATCGTAGAAATCACCTTTTAAAGACGCACATTTCCAGCCCCCCAAAAATGGGCATTTCAAATGAGAAATGAGTCCAATGAACAAAATAGAGTGAATAAGTATGTATTTCAGGGGTGAGTTAGCAGGTTATTGGGGAAGTAAGTCCTGATATTTTTGGAGGTTGCAGGGGCCACTACACCATTTAAAATAGGCAGGTTTTAGCATATGCAGTTAGGCCCTGTAGAATGATTTTAGCTAAAAAGTGCCCCAAACACTCAAATGGGCTTGTATCTGGGAAAGGAAAAAATGGGAAACATGACTTAGACACCAAATGATACACTGTATGCCATGTTTCCAAATTTTTATGCACAGCGGTTACAGCATGAAGCGAATGCATGTGAATATACAAAGGTGCATTTCATTAAACAAGTCCAATGAGCATCCCAAAATGGCCGGCCTGCCTGCTTTCATCCATCAATTGTTCTAAATTTTTCATTTCCCAACGAGCTGAGGTGGAGTCTTAGCCAGTGGTACCATCAGGGAGGTGTGTAAAGCACTTTAGGCTAGACAGCCAATCAGCTGCCAGCTTCCATTCTTCAATCAAATACAGCAGCCAATCAGAAAGCTGCCCATTGATCAGTAGGCCCTTTATGACATCACAGACAGACCCTCAGAACTATCTGTGCATGTCTAATGACGTGCTGTCAGTTTGGCGTGTGGGTGGCAGAGGGAGGGGATGTCTGTCTCGTTTCTCCTGAAAATTGCGCTTTTTCTGCGTTTACGGGAAAAGTTGAGGTCCGACGCGCAAAAGTGGGGTATCGTAGAAATCACCTTTTAAAGACGCACATTTCTGCCCCCCCAAAAATGGGCATTTCAAATGAGAAATGAGTCCAATGAACAAAATAGGGTGAATAAGTATGTATTTCAGGGGTGAGTTAGCAGGTTATTGGGGAAGTATGTCCTGATATTTTTGGAGGTTGCAGGGGCTACTACACCATTCAAAATAGGCAGGCTTTAGCATATGCAGTTAGGCCCCGTAGGATGATTTTAGCTAAAAAGTGCCCCAAACACTCAAACGGGCTTGTATCTGGGAAGGGAAAATATGGGAAACATGACTTAGACAGCAAATGATACACTGTTTGCCATGTTTCCAAATTTTTATGCAAAGTGGTTACAGCATGAAGCGAATGCATGTGAATATACAAAGGTGCATTGCATTAAACAAGTCCACTGAGTGTCCCAAAATGGCCTACCTGCCTGCTTTCATCACTCAATTGTTCTAAATTTTTCATTACCCAATGAGCTGAGGTGGAGTCTTAGCCAGTGGTACCATCAGGGAGGTGTGTAAAGCACTTTAGGCTAGACAGCCAATCAGCTGCCAGCTTCCATCTGTCAATCAAATACAGCAGCCAATCAGAAAGCTGCCCATTGATTTGCAGGCCCTTTATGACATCACAGAAAGACCCTCAGAACTTCCTGTGCATGTCTAATGGCTGGCTGTCAGTTGGGCGGGTGGGTGGCAGAGGGAGGGGATGTCTGTCTCGTTTCTCCCTAAAATTGCGTTTTTTCTGCGTTTACGGGAAAAGTTGAGGTCAGACGCGCAAAAGTGGGGTATCGTAGAAATCACCTTTTAAAGACGCACATTTCTGCCCCCCCAAAAATGGGCATTTCAAATGAGAAATGAGTCCAATGAACAAAATAGGGTGAATAAGTATGTATTTCAGGGGTGAGTTAGCAGGTTATTGGGGAAGTAAGTCCTGATATTTTTGGAGGTTGCAGGGGCCACTACACCATTCAAAATAGGCAGGCTTTAGCATATGCAGTTAGGCCCCGTAGGTTGATTTTAGCTAAAAAGTGCCCCAAACACTCAAACGGGCTTGTATCTGGGAAGGGAAAATATGGGAAACATGACTTAGACAGCAAATGATACACTGTATGCCATGTTTACAAATTTTTATGCACAGTGGTTACAGCATGAAGCGAATGCATGTGAATATACAAAGGTGCATTTCATTAAACAAGACCAATGAGCATCCCAAAATGGCCGGCCTGCCTGCTTTCATCCATCAATTGTTCTAATTTTTTCATTTCCCAACGAGCTGAGGTGGAGTCTTAGCCAGTGGTACCATCAGGGAGGTGTGTAAAGCACTTTAGGCTAGACAGCCAATCAGCTGCCAGCTTCCATTCTTCAATCAAATACAGCAGCCAATCAGAAAGCTGCCCATTGATCAGTAGGCCCTTTATGACATCACAGACAGACCCTCAGAACTATCTGTGCATGTCTAATGGCGGGCTGTCAGTTGGGCGGGTGGGTGGCAGAGGGAGGGGATGTCTGTCTCGTTTCTCCTGAAAATTGCGCTTTTTCTGCGTTTACGGGAAAAGTTGAGGTCCGACGCGCAAAAGTGGGGTATCGTAGAAATCACCTTTTAAAGACGCACATTTCTGCCCCCCCAAAAATGGGCATTTCAAATGAGAAATGAGTCCAATGAACAAAATAGGGTGAATAAGTATGTATTTCAGGGGTGAGTTAGCAGGTTATTGGGGAAGTATGTCCTGATATTTTTGTAGGTTGCAGGGGCCACTACACCATTCAAAATAGGCAGGCTTTAGCATATGCAGTTAGGCCCCGTAGGATGATTTTAGCTAAAAAGTGCCCCAAACACTCAAACGGGCTTGTATCTGGGAAGGGAAAATATGGGAAACATGACTTAGACAGCAAATGATACACTAATTGTCATGTTTCCAAATTTTTATGCACAGTGGTTACAGCATGAAGCGAATGCATGTGAATATACAAAGGTGCATTGCATTAAACAAGTCCACTGAGTGTCCCAAAATGGCCTACCTGCCTGCTTTCATCCATCAATTGTTCTAAATTTTTCATTACCCAATGAGCTGAGGTGGAGTCTTAGCCAGTGGTACCATCAGGGAGGTGTGTAAAGCACTTTAGGCTAGACAGCCAATCAGCTGCCAGCTTCCATCTGTCAATCAAATACAGCTGCCAATCAGAAAGCTGCCCATTGATCAGCAGGCCCTTTATGACATCACAGAAAGACCCTCAGAACTATCTGTGCATGTCTAATGGCTGGCTGTCAGTTGGGCGGGTGGGTGGCAGAGGGAGGGGATGTCTGTCTCGTTTCTCCCTAAAATTACGTTTTTTCTGCGTTTACGGGAAAAGTTGAGGTCCGACGCGCAAAAGTGGGGTATCGTAGAAATCACCTTTTAAAGACGCACATTTCTGCCCCCCCAAAAATGGGCATTTTAAATGAGAAATGAGTCCAATGAACAAAATAGGGTGAATAAGTATGTATTTCAGGGGTGAGTTAGCAGATTATTGGGGAAGTAAGTCCTGATATTTTTGGAGGTTGCAGGGGCCACTACACCATTCAAAATAGGCAGGTTTTAGCATATGCAGTTAGGCCCCGTAGGATGATTTTAGCTAAAAACTGCCCCAAACACTCAAACGGGCTTGTATCAGGGAAGGGAAAATATGGGAAACATGACTTAGACAGAAAATGATACACTGTATGCCATGTTTCCAAATTTTTATGCACAGTGGTTACAGCACGAAGCGAATGCATGTGAATATACAAAGGTGCATTGCATTAAACAAGTCCAATGAGTGTCCCAAAATGGCCGGCCTGCCTGCTTTCATCCATCAATTGTTCTAAATTTTTCATTACCCAATGAGCTGAGGTGGAGTCTTAGCCAGTGGTACCATCAGGGAGGTGTGTAAAGCACTTTAGGCTAGACAGCCAATCAGCTGCCAGCTTCCATCTGTCAATCAAATACAGCAGCCAATCAGAAAGCTGCCCATTGATCAGCAGGCCCTTTATGACATCACATAAAGACCCTCAGAACTATCTGTGCATGTCTAATGGCTGGCTGTCAGTTGGGCGGGTGGGTGGCAGAGGGAGGGGATGTCTGTCTCGTTTCTCCTGAAAATTGCGCTTTTTCTGCGTTTACGGGAAAAGTTGAGGTCCGACGCGCAAAAGTGGGGTATCGTAGAAATCACCTTTTAAAGACGCACATTTCTGGCCCCCCAAAAATGGGCATTTCAAATAAGAAATGAGTCCAATGTACAAAATAGGGTGAATAAGTATGTATTTCAGGGGTGAGTTAGCAGGTTATTGGGGAAGTAAGTCCTGATATTTTTTGGAGGTTGCAGGGGCCACTACACCATTCAAAATAGGCAGGTTTTAGCATATGCAGTTAGGCCCCGTAGGATGATTTTAGCTAAAAATTGCCCCAAACACTCAAACGGGCTTGCATCTGGGAAGGGAAAATATGGGAAACATGACTTAGACACCGAAAGATACACTTAATGCCATGTTTCCAAATTTTTATGCACAGTGGTTACAGCATGAAGCGAATGCATGTGAATATACAAAGGTGCATTGCATTAAACAAGTCCACTGAGTGTCCCAAAATTGCCGGCCTGCCTGCTTTCATCCATCAATTGTTCTAAATTTTTCATTACCCAATGAGCTGAGGTGGAGTCTTAGCCACTGGTACCATCAGGGAGGTGTGTAAAGCACTTTAGGCTAGACAGCCAATCAGCTGCCAGCTTCCATCTGTCAATCAAATACAGCAGCCAATCAGAAAGCTGCCCATTGATCAGCAGGCCCTTTATGACATCACAAACAGACCCTCAGAACTATCTGTGCATGTCTAATGGCTGGCTGTCAGTTGGGCGGGTGGGTGGCAGAGGGAGGGGATGTCTGTCTCGTTTCTCCTGAAAATTGCGGTTTTTCTGCGTTTACGGGAAAAGTTGAGGTCCGACGCACAAAAGTGGGGTATCGTAGAAATCACATTTTAAAGACGCACATTTCTGGCCCCCCAAAAATGGGCATTTCAAATGAGAAATGAGTCCAATGAACAAAATAGGGTGAATAAGTATGTATTTCAGGGGTGAGTTAGCAGATTATTGGGGAAGTAAGTCCTGATATTTTTGGAGGTTGCAGGGGCCACTACACCATTCAAAAAAGGCAGGTTTTAGCATATGCAGTTAGGCCCCGTAGGATGATTTTAGCTAAAAAGTGCCCCAAACACTCAAACGGGCTTGTATCTGGGAAGGGAAAATATGGGAAACATGACTTAGACACCAAATGATACACTATATGCCATGTTTCCAATTTTTTATGCACAGTGGTTACAGCATGAAGCGAATGCATGTGAATATACAAAGGTGCATTGCATTAAACAAGTCCACTGAGTGTCCCAAAATGGCCGGCCTGCCTGCTTTCATCCATCAATTGTTCTAAATTTTTCATTACCCAATGAGCTGAGGTGGAGTCTTAGCCAGTGGTACCATCAGGGAGGTGTGTAAAGCACTTTAGGCTAGACAGCCAATCAGCTGCCAGCTTCCATCTGTCACTCAAATACAGCAGCCAATCAGAAAGCTGCCCATTGATCAGCAGGCCCTTTATGACATCACAAACAGACCCTCAGAACTATCTGTGCATGTCTAATGGCTGGCTGTCAGTTGGGCGGGTGGGTGGCAGAGGGAGGGGATGTCTGTCTCGTTTCTTCTGAAAATTGCAGTTTTTCTGCGTTTACGGGAAAAGTTGAGGTCCGACGCGCAAACGTGGGGTATCGTAGAAATCACCTTTTAAAGTCGCACATTTCCGGCCCCCCAAAAATGGGCATTTCAAATGAGAAATGAGTCCAATGAACAAAATAGGGTGAATAAGTATGTATTTCAGGGGTGATTTAGCAGATTATTGGGGAAGTAAGTCCTGATATTTTTGGAGGTTGCAGGGGCCACTACACCATTTAAAATAGGCAGGTTTTAGCATATGCAGTTAGGCCCTGTAGGATGATTTTAGCTAAAAAGTGCCCCAAACACTCAAATGGGCTTGTATCTGGGAAGGGAAAAAATGGGAAACATGACTTAGACACCAAATGATACACTGTTTGCCATGTTTCCAAATTTTTATGCACAGCGGTTACAGCATGAAGCGAATGCATGTGAATATACAAAGGTGCATTGCATTAAACAAGTCCAATGAGCGTCCCAAAATGGCCGGCCTGCCTGCTTTCATCCATCAATTGTTCTAAATTTTTCATTTCCCAACGAGCTGAGGTGGAGTCTTAGCCAGTGGTACCATCAGGGAGGTGTGTAAAGCACTTTAGGCTAGACTGCCAATCAGCTGCCAGCTTCTATCTGTCAATCAAATACAGCAGCCAATCAGAAAGCTGCCCCTTAATCAGCAGGCCCTTTATGACATCACAGAAAGACCCTCAGAACTATCTGTGCATGTCTAATGGCTGGCTGTCAGTTGGGCGGGTGGGTGGCAGAGGGAGGGGATGTCTGTCTCGTTTCTCCTGAAAATTGCGTTTTTTCTGCGTTTACGGGAAAAGTTGAGGTCCGACGCGCAAAAGTGGGGTATCGTAGAAATGACCTTTTAAAGAAGCACATTTCTGGCCCACCAAAAATGGGCATTTCAAATGAGAAATGAGTCCAATGAACAAAATAGGGTGAATAAGTATGTATTTCAGGGGTGAGTTAGCAGGTTATTGGGGAAGTAAGTCCTGATATTTTTGGAGGTTGCAGGGGCCACTACACCATTCAAAATAGGCAGGGTTTAGCATATGCAGTTAGGCCCCGTAGGTTGATTTTAGCTAAAAAGTGCCACAAACACTCAAACGGGCTTGTATCTGGGAAGGGAAAATATGGGAAACATGACTTAGACAGCAAATGATACACTGTTTGCCATGTTTCCAAATTTTTATGCACAGTGGTTACAGCATGAAGCGAATGCATGTGAATATACAAAGGTGCATTGCATTAAACAAGTTCAATGAGCGTCCCAAAATGGCCGGCCTGCCTGCTTTCATCCATCAATTGTTCTAAATTTTTCATTACCCAATGAGCTGAGGTGGAGTCTTAGCCAGTGGTACCATCAGGGAGGTGTGTAAAGCACTTTAGGCTAGACAGCAAATCAGCTGCCAGCTTCCATCTGTCAATCAAATACAGCAGCCAATCAGAAAGCTGCCCATTGATCAGCAGGCCCATTATGACATCACAAACAGACCCTCAGAACTATCTGTGCATGTCTAATGGCTGGCTGTCAGTTGGATGGGTGGGTGGCAGAGGGAGGGGATGTCTGTCTCGTTTCTCCTGAAAATTGCGCTTTTTCTGCGTTTACGGGAAAAGTTGAGGGCCGACGCGCAAAAGTGGGGTATCGTAGAAATCACCTTTTAAAGACGCACATTTCTGGCCCCCCAAAAATGGGCATTTCAAATGAGAAATGAGTCCAATGAACAAAATAGGGTTAATAAGTATGTATATCAGGGGTGAGTTAGCAGGTTATTGGGGAAGTAAGTCCTGATATTTTTGGAGGTTGCAGGGGCCACTACACCATTCAAAATAGGCAGGCTTTAGCATATGCAGTTAGGCCCCGTAGGATGATTTTAGCTAAAAAGTGCCCCAAACACTCAAACGGGCTTGTATCTGGGAAGGCAAAATATGAGAAACATGACTTAGACAGCAAATGATACACTGTTTGCCATGTTTCCAAATTTTTATGCACAGTGGTTACAGCATGAAGCGAATGCATGTGAATATACAAAGGTGCATTGCATTAAACAAGTCCACTGAGTGTCCCAAAATGGCTGGCCTGCCTGCTTTCATCCATCAATTGTTCTAAATTTTTCATTACCCAATGAGCTGAGGTGGAGTCTTAGCCAGTGGTACCATCAGGGAGGTGTGTAAAGCACTTTAGGCTAGACAGCCAATCAGCTGCCAGCTTCCATCTGTCAATCAAATACAGCAACCAATCAGAAAGCTGCCTATTGATCAGCAGGCCCTTTATGACATCACAGACAGACCCTCAAAACTATCTGTGCATGTCTAATGGCTGGCTGTCAGTTGGGCGGGTGGGTGGCAGAGGGAGGGGATGTCTGTCTCGTTTCTCCTGAAAATTGCAGTTTTTCTGCGTTTACGGGAAAAGTTGAGGTCCGACGCGCAAAAGTGGGGTATCGTAGAAATCACCTTTTAAATTCGCACATTTCCAGCCCCCCAAAAATGGGCATTTCAAATGAGAAATGAGTCCAATGAACAAAATAGAGTGAATAAGTATGTATTTCAGGGGTGAGTTAGCAGGTTATTGGGGAAGTAAGTCCTGATATTTTTGGAGGTTGCAGGGGCCACTACACCATTTAAAATAGGCAGGTTTTAGCATATGCAGTTAGGCCCTGTAGAATGATTTTAGCTAAAAAGTGCCCCAAACACTCAAATGGGCTTGTATCTGGGAAAGGAAAAAATGGGAAACATGACTTAGACACCAAATGATACACTGTATGCCATGTTTCCAAATTTTTATGCACAGCGGTTACAGCATGAAGCGAATGCATGTGAATATACAAAGGTGCATTTCATTAAACAAGTCCAATGAGCATCCCAAAATGGCCGGCCTGCCTGCTTTCATCCATCAATTGTTCTAAATTTTTCATTTCCCAACGAGCTGAGGTGGAGTCTTAGCCAGTGGTACCATCAGGGAGGTGTGTAAAGCACTTTAGGCTAGACAGCCAATCAGCTGCCAGCTTCCATTCTTCAATCAAATACAGCAGCCAATCAGAAAGCTGCCCATTGATCAGTAGGCCCTTTATGACATCACAGACAGACCCTCAGAACTATCTGTGCATGTCTAATGACGTGCTGTCAGTTTGGCGGGTGGGTGGCAGAGGGAGGGGATGTCTGTCTCGTTTCTCCTGAAAATTGCGCTTTTTCTGCGTTTACGGGAAAAGTTGAGGTCCGACGCGCAAAAGTGGGGTATCGTAGAAATCACCTTTTAAAGACGCACATTTCTGCCCCCCCCCCCAAAAATGGGCATTTCAAATGAGAAATGAGTCCAATGAACAAAATAGGGTGAATAAGTATGTATTTCAGGGGTGAGTTAGCAGGTTATTGGGGAAGTATGTCCTGATATTTTTGGAGGTTGCAGGGGCCACTACACCATTCAAAATAGGCAGGCTTTAGCATATGCAGTTAGGCCCCGTAGGATGATTTTAGCTAAAAAGTGCCCCAAACACTCAAACGGGCTTGTATCTGGGAAGGGAAAATATGGGAAACATGACTTAGACAGCAAATGATACACTGTTTGCCATGTTTCCAAATTTTTATGCACAGTGGTTACAGCATGAAGCGAATGCATGTGAATATACAAAGGTGCATTGCATTAAACAAGTCCACTGAGTGTCCCAAAATGGCCTACCTGCCTGCTTTCATCACTCAATTGTTCTAAATTTTTCATTACCCAATGAGCTGAGGTGGAGTCTTAGCCAGTGGTACCATCAGGGAGGTGTGTAAAGCACTTTAGGCTAGACAGCCAATCAGCTGCCAGCTTCCATCTGTCAATCAAATACAGCAGCCAATCAGAAAGCTGCCCATTGATTTGCAGGCCCTTTATGACATCACAGAAAGACCCTCAGAACTACCTGTGCATGTCTAATGGCTGGCTGTCAGTTGGGCGGGTGGGTGGCAGAGGGAGGGGATGTCTGTCTCGTTTCTCCCTAAAATTGCGTTTTTTCTGCGTTTACGGGAAAAGTTGAGGTCCGACGCGGAAAAGTGGGGTATCGTAGAAATCACCTTTTAAAGACGCACATTTCTGCCCCCCCAAAAATGGGCATTTCAAATGAGAAATGAGTCCAATGAACAAAATAGGGTGAATAAGTATGTATTTCAGGGGTGAGTTAGCAGGTTATTGGGGAAGTAAGTCCTGATATTTTTGGAGGTTGCAGGGGCCACTACACCATTCAAAATAGGCAGGCTTTAGCATATGCAGTTAGGCCCCGTAGGTTGATTTTAGCTAAAAAGTGCCCCAAACACTCAAACGGGCTTGTATCTGGGAAGGGAAAATATGGGAAACATGACTTAGACAGCAAATGATACACTGTATGCCATGTTTCCAAATTTTTATGCACAGTGGTTACAGCATGAAGCGAATGCATGTGAATATACAAAGGTGCATTTCATTAAACAAGACCAATGAGCATCCCAAAATGGCCGGCCTGCCTGCTTTCATCCATCAATTATTCTAAATTTTTCATTACCCAATGAGCTGATGTGGAGTCTTAGCCAGTGGTACCATCAGGGAGGTGTGTAAAGCACTTTAGGCTAGACAGCCAATCAGCTGCCAGCTTCCATCTGTCAATCAAATACAGCTGCCAATCAGAAAGCTGCCCATTGATCAGCAGGCCCTTTATGACATCACAGACAGACCCTCAGAACTATCTGTGCATGTCTAATGGCTGGCTGTCAGTTGGGCGGGTGGGTGGCAGAGGGAGGGGATGTCTGTCTCGTTTCTCCCTAAAATTACGGTTTTTCTGCGTTTACGGGAAAAGTTGAGGTCCGACGCGCAAAAGTGGGGTATCGTAGAAATCACCTTTTAAAGACGCACATTTCTGCCCCCCCAAAAATGGGCATTTTAAATGAGAAATGAGTCCAATGAACAAAATAGGGTGAATAAGTATGTATTTCAGGGGTGAGTTAGCAGGTTATTGCGGAAGTATGTCCTGATATTTTTGGAGGTTGCAGGGGCCACTACACCATTCAAAATAGGCAGGCTTTAGCATATGCAGTTAGGCCCCGTAGGTTGATTTTAGCTAAAAAGTGCCCCAAACACTCAAACGGGCTTGTATCTGGGAAGGGAAAATATGGGAAACATGACTTAGACAGCAAATGATACACTGTATGCCATGTTTCCAAATTTTTATGCACAGTGGTTACAGCATGAAGCGAATGCATGTGAATATACAAAGGTGCATTGCATTAAACAAGTCCAATGAGCGTCCCAAAATGGCCGGCCTGCCTGCTTTCATCAATCAATTGTTCTAAATTTTTCATTACCCAATGAGCTGAGGTGGAGTCTTAGCCAGTGGTACCATCAGAAGGAGGTGTGTAAAGCACTTTAGGCTAGACAGCCAATCAGCTGCCAGCTTCCATCTGTCAATCAAATACAGCAGCCAATCAGAAAGCTGCCCATTGATCAGCAGGCCCTTTATGACATCACAAACAGACCCTCAGAACTATCTGTGCATGTCTAATGGCTGGCTGTCAGTTGGGTGGGTGGGTGGCAGAGGGAGGGGATGTCTGTCTCGTTTCTCCTGAAAATTGCGCTTTTTCTGCGTTTACGGGAAAAGTTGAGGTCCGACGCGCAAAAGTGGGGTATCGTAGAAATCACCTTTTAAAGACGCACATTTCTGACCCCCCAAAAATGGGCATTTCAAATGAGAAATGAGTCCAATGAACAAAATAGGGTGAATAAGTATGTATTTCAGGGGTGAGTTAGCAGGTTATTGCGGAAGTAAGTCCTGATATTTTTGGAGGTTGCAGGGGCCACTACACCATTCTAAATAGGCAGGCTTTAGCATATGCAGTTAGGCCCCGTAGGTTGATTTTAGCTAAAAAGTGCCCCAAACACTCAAACGGGCTTGTATCTGGGAAGGGAAAATATGGGAAACATGACTTAGACAGCAAATGATACACTGTATGCCATGTTTCCAAATTTTTATGCACAGTGGTTACAGCATGAAGCGAATGCATGTGAATATACAAAGGTGCATTGCATTAAACAAGTCCAATGAGCGTCCCAAAATGGCCGGCCTGCCTGCTTTCATCAATCAATTGTTCTAAATTTTTCATTACCCAATGAGCTGAGGTGGAGTCTTAGCCAGTGGTACCATCAGAAGGAGGTGTGTAAAGCACTTTAGGCTAGACAGCCAATCAGCTGCCAGCTTCCATCTGTCAATCAAATACAGCAGCCAATCAGAAAGCTGCCCATTGATCAGCAGGCCCTTTATGACATCACAAACAGACCCTCAGAACTATCTGTGCATGTCTAATGGCTGGCTGTCAGTTGGGTGGGTGGGTGGCAGAGGGAGGGGATGTCTGTCTCGTTTCTCCTGAAAATTGCGCTTTTTCTGCGTTTACGGGAAAAGTTGAGGTCCGACGCGCAAAAGTGGGGTATCGTAGAAATCACCTTTTAAAGACGCACATTTCTGACCCCCCAAAAATGGGCATTTCAAATGAGAAATGAGTCCAATGAACAAAATAGGGTTAATAAGTATGTATTTCAGGGGTGAGTTAGCAGGTTATTGGGGAAGTAAGTCCTGATATTTTTGGAGGTTGCAGGGGCCACTACACCATTTAAAATAGGCAGGTTTTAGCATATGCAGTTAGGCCCTGTAGGATGATTTTAGCTAAAAAGTGCCCCAAACACTCAAATGGGCTTGTATCTGGGAAGGGAAAAAATGGGAAACATGACTTAGACACCAAACGATACACTGTTTGCCATGTTTCCAAATTTTTATGCACAGCGGTTACAGCATGAAGCGAATGCATGTTAATATACAAAGGTGCATTTCATTAAACAAGTCCAATGAGCATCCCAAAATGGCCGGCCTGCCTGCTTTCATCCATCAATTGTTCTAAATTTTTCATTTCCCAACGAGCTGAGGTGGAGTCTTAGCCAGTGGTACCATCAGGGAGGTGTGTAAAGCACTTTAGGCTAGACAGCCAATCAGCTGCCAGCTTCCATCTGTCAATCAAATACAGCAGCCAATCAGAAAGCTGCCCATTGATCAGCAGGCCCTTTATGACATCACAGACAGACCCTCAGAACTATCTGTGCATGTCTAATGGCGGTCTGTCAGTTGGGCGGGTGGGTGGCAGAGGGAGGGGATGTCTGTCTCGTTTCTCCTGAAAATTGCGCTTTTTCTGTGTTTACGTGAAAAGTTGAGGTCCGACGCGCAAAAGTGGGGTATCGTAGAAATCACCTTTTAAAGACGCACATTTCTGCCCCCCCCAAAAATGGGCATTTCAAATGAGAAATGAGTCCAATGAACAAAATAGGGTGAATAAGTATGTATTTCAGGGGTGAGTTAGCAGGTTATTGGGGAAGTAAGTCCTGATATTTTTGGAGGTTGCAGGGGCCACTACACCATTCAAAATAGGCAGGTTTTAGCATATGCAGTTAGGCCCTGTAGGATGATTTTAGCTAAAAAGTGCAGTAAACACTCAAATGGGCTTGTATCTGGGAAGGGAAAAAATGGGAAACATGACTTAGACACCAAATGATACACTGTTTGCCATGTTTCCAAATTTTTATGCACAGCGGTTACAGCATGAAGCGAATGCATGTTAATATACAAAGGTGCATTTCATTAAACAAGTCCAATGAGCATCCCAAAATGGCCGGCCTGCCTGCTTTCATCCATCAATTGTTCTAAATTTTTCATTTCCCAACGAGCTGAGGTGGAGTCTTAGCCAGTGGTACCATCAGGGAGGTGTGTAAAGCACTTTAGGCTAGACAGCCAATCAGCTGCCAGCTTCCATCTGTCAATCAAATACAGCAGCCAATCAGAAAGCTGCCCATTGATCAGCAGGCCCTTTATGACATCACAGACAGACCCTCAGAACTATCTGTGCATGTCTAATGGCGGGCTGTCAGTTGGGCGGGTGGGTGGCAGAGGGAGGGGATGTCTGTCTCGTTTCTCCCTAAAATTGCGGTTTTTCTGCGTTTACGGGAAAAGTTGAGGCCCGACGCGCAAAAGTGGGGTATCGTAGAAATCACCTTTTAAAGACGCACATTTCTGGCCCCCCCAAAAATGGGCAGTTCAAATGAGAAATGAGTCCAATGAACAAAATAGGGTGAATAAGTATGTATTTCAGGGGTGAGTTAGCAGGTTATTGGGGAAGTAAGTCCTGATATTTTTGGAGGTTGCAGGGGCCACTACACCATTCAAAATAGGCAGGCTTTAGCATATGCAGTTAGGCCCCGTAGGATGATATTAGCTAAAAAGTGCCCCAAACACTCAAACGGGCTTGCATCTGGGAAGGGAAAATATGGGAAACATGACTTAGACACCAAAAGATACACTATATGCCATGTTTCCAAATTTTTATGCACAGTGGTTACAGCATGAAGCGAATGCATGTGAATATACAAAGGTGCATTGCATTAAACAAGTCCACTGAGTGTCCCAAAATTGCCGGCCTGCCTGCTTTCATCCATCAATTGTTCTAAATTTTTCATTACCCAATGAGCTGAGGTGGAGTCTTAGCCACTGGTACCATCAGGGAGGTGTGTAAAGCACTTTAGGCTAGACAGCCAATCAGCTGCCAGCTTCCATCTGTCAATCAAATACAGCAACCAATCAGAAAGCTGCCCATTGATCAGCAGGCCCTTTATGACATCACAGACATACCCTCAGAACTATCTGTGCATGTCTAATGGCTGGCTGTCAGTTGGGCGGGTGGGTGGCAGAGGGAGGGGATGTCTGTCTCGTTTCTCCTGAAAATTGCAGTTTTTCTGCGTTTACGGGAAAAGTTGAGGTACGACGCGCAAAAGTGGGGTATCGTAGAAATCACCTTTTAAAGTCGCACATTTCCAGCCCCCCAAAAATGGGCATTTCAAATGAGAAATGAGTCCAATGAACAAAATAGGGTTAATAAGTATGTATTTCAGGGGTGAGTTAGCAGGTTATTGGGGAAGTAAGTCCTGATATTTTTGGAGGTTGCAGGGGCCACTACACCATTTAAAATAGGCAGGTTTTAGCATATGCAGTTAGGCCCTGTAGGATGATTTTAGCTAAAAAGTGCCCCAAACACTCAAATGGGCTTGTATCTGGGAAGGGAAAAAATGGGAAACATGACTTAGACACCAAATGATACACTGTTTGCCATGTTTCCAAATTTTTATGCACAGCGGTTACAGCATGAAGCGAATGCATGTGAATATACAAAGGTGCATTTCATTAAACAAGTCCAATGAGCATCCCAAAATGGCCGGCCTGCCTGCTTTCATCCATCAATTGTTCTAAATTTTTCATTTCCCAACGAGCTGAGGTGGAGTCTTAGCCAGTGGTACCATCAGGGAGGTGTGTAAAGCACTTTAGGCTAGACAGCCAATCAGCTGCCAGCTTCCATCTGTCAATCAAATACAGCAGCCAATCAGAAAGCTGCCCATTGATCAGCAGGCCCTTTATGACATCACAGAAAGACCCTCAGAACTATCTGTGCATGTCTAATGGCTGGCTGTCAGTTGGGCGGGTGGGTGGCAGAGGGAGGCGATGTCTGTCTCGTTTCTCCTGAAAATTGCAGTTTTTCTGCGTTTACGGGAAAAGTTGAGGTCCGACGCGCAAAAGTGGGGTATCGTAGAAATCACCTTTTAAAGTCGCACATTTCCAGCCCCCCAAAAATGGGCATTTCAAATGAGAAATGAGTCCAATGAACAAAATAGGGTGAATAAGTATGTATTTCAGGGGTGAGTTAGCAGGTTATTGGGGAAGTAAGTCCTGATATTTTTGGAGGTTGCAGGGGCCACTACACCATTCAAAATAGGCAGGCTTTAGCATATGCAGTTAGGCCCCGTAGGATGATTTTAGCTAAAAAGTGCCCCAAACACTCAAACGGGCTTGTATCTGGGAAGGGAAAATATGGGAAACATGACTTAGACAGCAAATGATACACTGTTTGCCATGTTTCCAATTTTTTATGCACAGTGGTTACAGCATGAAGCGAATGCATGTGAATATACAAAGGTGCATTGCATTAAACATGTCCACTGAGTGTCCCAAAATGGCCGGCCTGCCTGCTTTCATCCATCAATTGTTCTAAAATTTTTCATTACCCAATGAGCTGAGGTGGAGTCTTAGCCAGTGGTACCATCAGGGAGGTGTGTAAAGCACTTTAGGCTAGACAGCCAATCAGCTGCCAGCTTCCATCTGTCAATCAAATACAGCAGCCAATCAGAAAGCTGCCCATTGATCAGCAGGCCCTTTATGACATCACAGAAAGACCCTCAGAACTATCTGTGCATGTCTAATGGCTGGCTGTCAGTTGGGTGGGTGGGTGGCAGAGGGAGGGGATGTCTGTCTCGTTTCTCCTGAAAATTGCGCTTTTTCTGCGTTTACGGGAAAAGTTGAGGTCCGACGCGCAAAACTGGGGTATCGTAGAAATCACCTTTTAAAGACGCACATTTCTGCCCCCCCAAAAATGGGCATTTCAAATGAGAAATGAGTCCAATGAACAAAATAGGGTGAATAAGTATGTATTTCAGGGGTGAGTTAGCAGGTTATTGGGGAAGTAAGTCCTGATATTTTTGGAGGTTGCAGGGCCACTACACCATTCAAAATAGGCAGGCTTTAGCATATGCAGTTAGGCCCCGTAGGATGATTTTAGCTAAAAAGTGCCCCAAACACTCAAACGGGCTTGTATCTGGGAAGGGAAAATATGGGAAACATGACTTAGACAGCAAATTATACAATGTTTGCCATGTTTACAAATTTTTATGCACAGTGGTTACAGCATGAAGCGAATGCATGTGAATATACAAAGGTGCATTGCATTAAACAAGTCCACTGAGTGTCCCAAAATGGCCGGCCTGCCTGCTTTCATCCATCAATTGTTCTAAATTTTTCATTACCCAATGAGCTGAGGTGGAGTCTTAGCCAGTGGTACCATCAGGGAGGTGTGTAAAGCACTTTAGGCTAGACAGCCAATCAGCTGCCAGCTTCCATCTTTCAATCAAATACAGCAGCCAATCAGAAAGCTGCCCATTGATCAGCAGGCCCTTTATGACATCACAGAAAGACCCTCAGAACTATCTGTGCATGTCTAATGGCTGGCTGTCAGTTGGGCGGGTGGGTGGCAGAGGGAGGGGATGTCTGTCTCGTTTCTCCCTAAAATTGCGGTTTTTCTGCGTTTACGGGAAAAGTTGAGGTCTGACGCGCAAAAGTGGGGTATCGTAGAAATCACCTTTTAAAGACGCACATTTCTGTCCCCCCAAAAATGGGCATTTCAAATGAGAAATGAGTCCAATGAACAAAATAGGGTGAATAAGTATGTATTTCAGGCGTGAGTTAGCAGGTTATTTTGGAAGTAAGTCCTGATATTTTTGGAGCTTGCAGGGGCCACTACACCATTCAAAATAGGCAGGCTTTAGCATATGCAGTTAGGCCCCGTAGGTTGATTTTAGCTAAAAAGTGCCCCAAACACTCAAACGGGCTTGTATCTGGGAAGGGAAAATATGGGAAACATGACTTAGACAGCAAATGATACACTGTATGCCATGTTTCCAAATTTTTATGCACAGTGGTTACAGCATGAAGCGAATGCATGTGAATATACAAAAGGTGCATTGCATTAAACAAGTCCAATGAGCGTCCCAAAATGGCCGGCCTGCCTGCTTTCATCCATCAATTGTTCTAAATTTTTCATTACCCAATGAGCTGAGGTGGAGTCTTAGCCAGTGGTACCATCAGGGAGGTGTGTAAAGCACTTTAGGCTAGACAGCCAATCAGCTGCCAGCTTCCATCTGTCAATCAAATACAGCAGCCAATCAGAAAGCTGCCCATTGATCAGCAGGCCCTTTATGACATCACAGAAAGACCCTCAGAACTATCTTTGCATGTCTAATGGCTGGCTGTCAGTTGGGCGGGTGGGTGGCAGAGGGAGGGGATGTCTGTCTCGTTTCTCCCTAAAATTGCGGTTTTTCTGAGTTTACGGGAAAAGTTGAGGTCCGACGCGCAAAAGTGGGGTATCGTAGAAATCACCTTTTAAAGACGCACATTTCGGGCCCCCCCAAAAATGGGCATTTCAAATGAGAAATGAGTCCAATGAACAAAATAGGGTGAATAAGTATGTATTTCAGGGGTGAGTTAGCAGGTTATTGGGGAAGTAAGTTCTGATATTTTTGGAGGTTGCAGGGGTCACTACACCATTCAAAATAGGCAGGCTTTAGCATATGCAGTTAGGCCCCGTAGGTTGATTTTAGCTAAAAAGTGCCCCAAACACTGAAACAGGCTTGTATCTGGGAAGGGAAAATATGGGAAACATGACCTAGACAGCAAATGATATTCTGTATGCCATGTTTCCAAATTTTTATGCACAGTGGTTACAGCATGAAGCGAATGCATGTGAATATACAAAGGTGCATTGCATTAAACAAGTCCAATGAGCGTCCCAAAATGGCCGGCCTGCCTGCTTTCATCCATCAATTGTTCTAAATTTTTCATTACCCAATGAGCTGAGGTGGAGTCTTAGCCAGTGGTACCATCAGGGAGGTGTGTAAAGCACTTTAGGCTAGACAGCCAATCAGCTGCCAGCTTCCATCTGTCAAGCAAATACAGCAGCCAATCAGAAAGCTGCCCATTGATCAGCAGGCCCTTTATGACATCACAAACAGACCCTCAGAACTATCTGTGCATGTCTAATGGCGGGCTGTCAGTTGGGCGGGTGGGTGGCAGAGGGAGGGGATGTCTGTCTCGTTTCTCCTGAAAATTGCGCTTTTTCTGTGTTTACGGGAAAAGTTGAGGTCCGACGCGCAAAAGTGGGGTATCGTAGAAATCACCTTTTAAAGACGCACATTTCTGCCCCCCCAAAAATGGGCATTTCAAATGAGAAATGAGTCCAATGAACAAAATAGGGTGAATAAGTATGTATTTCAGGGGTGAGTTAGCAGGTTATTGGGGAAGTAAGTCCTGATATTTTTGGAGGTTGCAGGGGCCACTACAACATTCAAAATAGGCAGGCTTTAGCATATGCAGTTAGGCCCCGTAGGATGATTTTAGCTAAAAAGTGCCCCAAACACTCAAACGGGCTTGTATCTGGGAAGGGAAAATATGGGAAACATGACTTAGACAGCAAATGATACACTGTTTGCCATGTTTCCAAATTTTTATGCACAGTGGTTACAGCATGAAGCGAATGCATGTGAATATACAAAGGTGCATTGCATAAAACATGTCCACTGAGTGTCCCAAAATGGCCGGCCTGCCTGCTTTCATCCATCAATTGTTCTAAATTTTTCATTACCCAATGAGCTGAGGTGGAGTCTTAGCCAGTGGTACCATCAGGGAGGTGTGTAAAGCACTTTAGGCTAGACAGCCAATCAGCTGCCAGCTTCCATCTGTCAATCAAATACAGCAGCCAATCAGAAAGCTGCCCATTGATCAGCAGGCCCTTTATGACATCACAGAAAGACCCTCAGAACTATCTTTGCATGTCTAATGGCTGGCTGTCAGTTGGGCGGGTGGGTGGCAGAGGGAGGGGATGTCTGTCTCGTTTCTCCCTAAAATTGCGGTTTTTCTGAGTTTACGGGAAAAGTTGAGGTCCGACGCGCAAAAGTGGGGTATCGTAGAAATCACCTTTTAAAGACGCACATTTCGGGCCCCCCCAAAAATGGGCATTTCAAATGAGAAATGAGTCCAATGAACAAAATAGGGGGAATAAGTATGTATTTCAGGGGTGAGTTAGCAGGTTATTGGGGAAGTAAGTTCTGATATTTTTGGAGGTTGCAGGGGTCACTACACCATTCAAAATAGGCAGGCTTTAGCATATGCAGTTAGGCCCCGTAGGTTGATTTTAGCTAAAAAGTGCCCCAAACACTGAAACGGGCTTGTATCTGGGAAGGGAAAATATGGGAAACATTACCTAGACAGCAAATGATACACTGTATGCCATGTTTCCAAATTTTTATGCACAGTGGTTACAGCATGAAGCGAATGCATGTGAATATACAAAGGTGCATTGCATAAAACATGTCCACTGAGTGTCCCAAAATGGCCGGCCTGCCTGCTTTCATCCATCAATTGTTCTAAATTTTTCATTACCCAATGAGCTGAGGTGGAGTCTTAGCCACTGGTACCATCAGGGAGGTGTGTAAAGCACTTTAGGCTAGACAGCCAATCAGCTGCCAGCTTCCATCTGTCAATCAAATACAGCAGCCAATCAGAAAGCTGCCCATTGATCAGCAGGCCCTTTATGACATCACAGAAAGACCCTCAGAACTATCTGTGCATGTCTAATGGCTGGCTGTCAGTTGGGTGGGTGGGTGGGTGGCAGAGGGAGGGGATGTCTGTCTCGTTTCTCCTGAAAATTGCGCTTTTTCTGCGTTTACGGGAAAAGTTGAGGTCCGACGCGCAAAAGTGGGGTATCGTAGAAATCACCTTTTAAAGACGCACATTTCTGCCCCCCCAAAAATGGGCATTTCAAATGAGAAATGAGTCCAATGAACAAAATAGGGTGAATAAGTATGTATTTCAGGGGTGAGTTAGCAGGTTATTGGGGAAGTAAGTCCTGATATTTTTGGAGGTTGCAGGGCCACTACACCATTCAAAATAGGCAGGCTTTAGCATATGCAGTTAGGCCACGTAGGATGATTTTAGCTAAAAAGTGCCCCAAACACTCACACGGGCTTGTATCTGGGAAGGGAAAATATGGGAAACATGACTTAGACAGCAAATGATACACTGTTTGCCATGTTTCCAAATTTTTATGCACAGTGGTTACAGCATGAAGCGAATGCATGTGAATATACAAAGGTGCATTGCATTAAACAAGTCCACTGAGTGTCCCAAAATGGCCGGCCTGCCTGCTTTCATCCATCAATTGTTCTAAATTTTTCATTACCCAATGAGCTGAGGTGGAGTCTTAGCCAGTGGTACCATCAGGGAGGTGTGTAAAGCACTTTAGGCTAGACAGCCAATCAGCTGCCAGCTTCCATCTGTCAATCAAATACAGCAGCCAATCAGAAAGCTGCCCATTGATCAGCAGGCCCTTTATGACATCACAGAAAGACCCTCAGAACTATCTGTGCATGTCTAATGGCTGGCTGTCAGTTGGGCGGGTGGGTGGCAGAGGGAGGGGATGTCTGTCTCGTTTCTCCCTAAAATTGCGGTTTTTCTGCGTTTACGGGAAAAGTTGAGGTCCGACGCGCAAAAGTGGGGTATCGTAGAAATCACCTTTTAAAGACGCACATTTCTGGCCCCCCAAAAATGGGCATTTCAAATGAGAAATGAGTCCAATGAACAAAATAGGGTGAATAAGTATGTATTTCAGGCGTGAGTTAGCAGGTTATTGGGGAAGTAAGTCCTGATATTTTTGGAGCTTGCAGGGGCCACTACACCATTCAAAATAGGCAGGCTTTAGCATATGCAGTTAGGCCCCGTAGGTTGATTTTAGCTAAAAAGTGCCCCAAACACTCAAACGGGCTTGTATCTGGGAAGGGAAAATATGGGAAACATGACTTAGACAGCAAATGATACACTGTATGCCATGTTTCCAAATTTTTATGCACAGTGGTCACAGCATGAAGCGAATGCATGTGAATATACAAAAGGTGCATTGCATTAAACAAGTCCAATGAGCGTCCCAAAATGGCCGGCCTGCCTGCTTTCATCCATCAATTGTTCTAAATTTTTCATTACCCAATGAGCTGAGGTGGAGTCTTAGCCAGTGGTACCATCAGAAGGAGGTGTGTAAAGCACTTTAGGCTAGACAGCCAATCAGCTGCCAGCTTCCATCTGTCAATCAAATACAGCAGCCAATCAGAAAGCTGCCCATTGATCAGCAGGCCCTTTATGACATCACAAACAGACCCTCAGAACTATCTGTGCATGTCTAATGGCTGGCTGTCAGTTGGGTGGGTGGGTGGCAGAGGGAGGGGATGTCTGTCTCGTTTCTCCTGAAAATTGCGCTTTTTCTGCGTTTACGGGAAAAGTTGAGGTCCGACGCGCAAAAGTGGGGTATCGTAGAAATCACCTTTTAAAGACGCACATTTCTGACCCCCCAAAAATGGGCATTTCAAATGAGAAATGAGTCCAATGAACAAAATAGGGTGAATAAGTATGTATTTCAGGGGTGAGTTAGCAGGTTATTGCGGAAGTAAGTCCTGATATTTTTGGAGGTTGCAGGGGCCACTACACCATTCTAAATAGGCAGGCTTTAGCATATGCAGTTAGGCCCCGTAGGTTGATTTTAGCTAAAAAGTGCCCCAAACACTCAAACGGGCTTGTATCTGGGAAGGGAAAATATGGGAAACATGACTTAGACAGCAAATGATACACTGTATGCCATGTTTCCAAATTTTTATGCACAGTGGTTACAGCATGAAGCGAATGCATGTGAATATACAAAGGTGCATTGCATTAAACAAGTCCAATGAGCGTCCCAAAATGGCCGGCCTGCCTGCTTTCATCAATCAATTGTTCTAAATTTTTCATTACCCAATGAGCTGAGGTGGAGTCTTAGCCAGTGGTACCATCAGAAGGAGGTGTGTAAAGCACTTTAGGCTAGACAGCCAATCAGCTGCCAGCTTCCATCTGTCAATCAAATACAGCAGCCAATCAGAAAGCTGCCCATTGATCAGCAGGCCCTTTATGACATCACAAACAGACCCTCAGAACTATCTGTGCATGTCTAATGGCTGGCTGTCAGTTGGGTGGGTGGGTGGCAGAGGGAGGGGATGTCTGTCTCGTTTCTCCTGAAAATTGCGCTTTTTCTGCGTTTACGGGAAAAGTTGAGGTCCGACGCGCAAAAGTGGGGTATCGTAGAAATCACCTTTTAAAGACGCACATTTCTGACCCCCCAAAAATGGGCATTTCAAATGAGAAATGAGTCCAATGAACAAAATAGGGTTAATAAGTATGTATTTCAGGGGTGAGTTAGCAGGTTATTGGGGAAGTAAGTCCTGATATTTTTGGAGGTTGCAGGGGCCACTACACCATTTAAAATAGGCAGGTTTTAGCATATGCAGTTAGGCCCTGTAGGATGATTTTAGCTAAAAAGTGCCCCAAACACTCAAATGGGCTTGTATCTGGGAAGGGAAAAAATGGGAAACATGACTTAGACACCAAATGATACACTGTTTGCCATGTTTCCAAATTTTTATGCACAGCGGTTACAGCATGAAGCGAATGCATGTTAATATACAAAGGTGCATTTCATTAAACAAGTCCAATGAGCATCCCAAAATGGCCGGCCTGCCTGCTTTCATCCATCAATTGTTCTAAATTTTTCATTTCCCAACGAGCTGAGGTGGAGTCTTAGCCAGTGGTACCATCAGGGAGGTGTGTAAAGCACTTTAGGCTAGACAGCCAATCAGCTGCCAGCTTCCATCTGTCAATCAAATACAGCAGCCAATCAGAAAGCTGCCCATTGATCAGCAGGCCCTTTATGACATCACAGACAGACCCTCAGAACTATCTGTGCATGTCTAATGGCGGTCTGTCAGTTGGGCGGGTGGGTGGCAGAGGGAGGGGATGTCTGTCTCGTTTCTCCTGAAAATTGCGCTTTTTCTGTGTTTACGTGAAAAGTTGAGGTCCGACGCGCAAAAGTGGGGTATCGTAGAAATCACCTTTTAAAGACGCACATTTCTGCCCCCCCCAAAAATGGGCATTTCAAATGAGAAATGAGTCCAATGAACAAAATAGGGTGAATAAGTATGTATTTCAGGGGTGAGTTAGCAGGTTATTGGGGAAGTAAGTCCTGATATTTTTGGAGGTTGCAGGGGCCACTACACCATTCAAAATAGGCAGGTTTTAGCATATGCAGTTAGGCCCTGTAGGATGATTTTAGCTAAAAAGTGCAGTAAACACTCAAATGGGCTTGTATCTGGGAAGGGAAAAAATGGGAAACATGACTTAGACACCAAATGATACACTGTTTGCCATGTTTCCAAATTTTTATGCACAGCGGTTACAGCATGAAGCGAATGCATGTTAATATACAAAGGTGCATTTCATTAAACAAGTCCAATGAGCATCCCAAAATGGCCGGCCTGCCTGCTTTCATCCATCAATTGTTCTAAATTTTTCATTTCCCAACGAGCTGAGGTGGAGTCTTAGCCAGTGGTACCATCAGGGAGGTGTGTAAAGCACTTTAGGCTAGACAGCCAATCAGCTGCCAGCTTCCATCTGTCAATCAAATACAGCAGCCAATCAGAAAGCTGCCCATTGATCAGCAGGCCCTTTATGACATCACAGACAGACCCTCAGAACTATCTGTGCATGTCTAATGGCGGGCTGTCAGTTGGGCGGGTGGGTGGCAGAGGGAGGGGATGTCTGTCTCGTTTCTCCCTAAAATTGCGGTTTTTCTGCGTTTACGGGAAAAGTTGAGACCCGACGCGCAAAAGTGGGGTATCGTAGAAATCACCTTTTAAAGACGCACATTTCTGGCCCCCCCAAAAATGGGCAGTTCAAATGAGAAATGAGTCCAATGAACAAAATAGGGTGAATAAGTATGTATTTCAGGGGTGAGTTAGCAGGTTATTGGGGAAGTAAGTCCTGATATTTTTGGAGGTTGCAGGGGCCACTACACCATTCAAAATAGGCAGGCTTTAGCATATGCAGTTAGGCCCCGTAGGATGATATTAGCTAAAAAGTGCCCCAAACACTCAAACGGGCTTGCATCTGGGAAGGGAAAATATGGGAAACATGACTTAGACACCAAAAGATACACTATATGCCATGTTTCCAAATTTTTATGCACAGTGGTTACAGCATGAAGCGAATGCATGTGAATATACAAAGGTGCATTGCATTAAACAAGTCCACTGAGTGTCCCAAAATTGCCGGCCTGCCTGCTTTCATCCATCAATTGTTCTAAATTTTTCATTACCCAATGAGCTGAGGTGGAGTCTTAGCCACTGGTACCATCAGGGAGGTGTGTAAAGCACTTTAGGCTACACAGCCAATCAGCTGCCAGCTTCCATCTGTCAATCAAATACAGCAACCAATCAGAAAGCTGCCCATTGATCAGCAGGCCCTTTATGACATCACAGACATACCCTCAGAACTATCTGTGCATGTCTAATGGCTGGCTGTCAGTTGGGCGGGTGGGTGGCAGAGGGAGGGGATGTCTGTCTCGTTTCTCCTGAAAATTGCAGTTTTTCTGCGTTTACGGGAAAAGTTGAGGTACGACGCGCAAAAGTGGGGTATCGTAGAAATCACCTTTTAAAGTCGCACATTTCCAGCCCCCCAAAAATGGGCATTTCAAATGAGAAATGAGTCCAATGAACAAAATAGGGTTAATAAGTATGTATTTCAGGGGTGAGTTAGCAGGTTATTGGGGAAGTAAGTCCTGATATTTTTGGAGGTTGCAGGGGCCACTACACCATTTAAAATAGGCAGGTTTTAGCATATGCAGTTAGGCCCTGTAGGATGATTTTAGCTAAAAAGTGCCCCAAACACTCAAATGGGCTTGTATCTGGGAAGGGAAAAAATGGGAAACATGACTTAGACACCAAATGATACACTGTTTGCCATGTTTCCAAATTTTTATGCACAGCGGTTACAGCATGAAGCGAATGCATGTGAATATACAAAGGTGCATTTCATTAAACAAGTCCAATGAGCATCCCAAAATGGCCGGCCTGCCTGCTTTCATCCATCAATTGTTCTAAATTTTTCATTTCCCAACGAGCTGAGGTGGAGTCTTAGCCAGTGGTACCATCAGGGAGGTGTGTAAAGCACTTTAGGCTAGACAGCCAATCAGCTGCCAGCTTCCATCTGTCAATCAAATACAGCAGCCAATCAGAAAGCTGCCCATTGATCAGCAGGCCCTTTATGACATCACAGAAAGACCCTCAGAACTATCTGTGCATGTCTAATGGCTGGCTGTCAGTTGGGCGGGTGGGTGGCAGAGGGAGGCGATGTCTGTCTCGTTTCTCCTGAAAATTGCAGTTTTTCTGCGTTTACGGGAAAAGTTGAGGTCCGACGCGCAAAAGTGGGGTATCGTAGAAATCACCTTTTAAAGTCGCACATTTCCAGCCCCCCAAAAATGGGCATTTCAAATGAGAAATGAGTCCAATGAACAAAATAGGGTGAATAAGTATGTATTTCAGGGGTGAGTTAGCAGGTTATTGGGGAAGTAAGTCCTGATATTTTTGGAGGTTGCAGGGGCCACTACACCATTCAAAATAGGCAGGCTTTAGCATATGCAGTTAGGCCCCGTAGGATGATTTTAGCTAAAAAGTGCCCCAAACACTCAAACGGGCTTGTATCTGGGAAGGGAAAATATGGGAAACATGACTTAGACAGCAAATGATACACTGTTTGCCATGTTTCCAAATTTTTATGCACAGTGGTTACAGCATGAAGCGAATGCATGTGAATATACAAAGGTGCATTGCATTAAACATGTCCACTGAGTGTCCCAAAATGGCCGGCCTGCCTGCTTTCATCCATCAATTGTTCTAAAATTTTTCATTACCCAATGAGCTGAGGTGGAGTCTTAGCCAGTGGTACCATCAGGGAGGTGTGTAAAGCACTTTAGGCTAGACAGCCAATCAGCTGCCAGCTTCCATCTGTCAATCAAATACAGCAGCCAATCAGAAAGCTGCCCATTGATCAGCAGGCCCTTTATGACATCACAGAAAGACCCTCAGAACTATCTGTGCATGTCTAATGGCTGGCTGTCAGTTGGGTGGGTGGGTGGCAGAGGGAGGGGATGTCTGTCTCGTTTCTCCTGAAAATTGCGCTTTTTCTGCGTTTACGGGAAAAGTTGAGGTCCGACGCGCAAAACTGGGGTATCGTAGAAATCACCTTTTAAAGACGCACATTTCTGCCCCCCCCCCCCCAAAATGGGCATTTCAAATGAGAAATGAGTCCAATGAACAAAATAGGGTGAATAAGTATGTATTTCAGGGGTGAGTTAGCAGGTTATTGGGGAAGTAAGTCCTGATATTTTTGGAGGTTGCAGGGGCCACTACACCATTCAAAATAGGCAGGCTTTAGCATATGCAGTTAGGCCCCGTAGGATGATTTTAGCTAAAAAGTGCCCCAAACACTCAAACGGGCTTGTATCTGGGAAGGGAAAATATGGGAAACATGACTTAGACAGCAAATGATACACTGTTTGCCATGTTTCCAATTTTTTATGCACAGTGGTTACAGCATGAAGCGAATGCATGTGTATATACAAAGGTGCATTGCATTAAACATGTCCACTGAGTGTCCCAAAATGGCCGGCCTGCCTGCTTTCATCCATCAATTGTTCTAAATTTTCATTACCCAATGAGCTGAGGTGGAGTCTTAGCCAGTGGTACCATCAGGGAGGTGTGTAAAGCACTTTAGGCTAGACAGCCAATCAGCTGCCAGCTTCCATCTGTCAATCAAATACAGCAGCCAATCAGAAAGCTGCCCATTGATCAGCAGGCCCTTTATGACATCACAGAAAGACCCTCAGAACTATCTGTGCATGTCTAATGGCTGGCTGTCAGTTGGGTGGGTGGGTGGCAGAGGGAGGGGATGTCTGTCTCGTTTCTCCTGAAAATTGCGCTTTTTCTGCGTTTACGGGAAAAGTTGAGGTCCGACGCGCAAAACTGGGGTATCGTAGAAATCACCTTTTAAAGACGCACATTTCTGCCCCCCCAAAAATGGGCATTTCAAATGAGAAATGAGTCCAATGAACAAAATAGGGTGAATAAGTATGTATTTCAGGGGTGAGTTAGCAGGTTATTGGGGAAGTAAGTCCTGATATTTTTGGAGGTTGCAGGGCCACTACACCATTCAAAATAGGCAGGCTTTAGCATATGCAGTTAGGCCCCGTAGGATGATTTTAGCTAAAAAGTGCCCCAAACACTCAAACGGGCTTGTATCTGGGAAGGGAAAATATGGGAAACATGACTTAGACAGCAAATTATACAATGTTTGCCATGTTTACAAATTTTTATGCACAGTGGTTACAGCATGAAGCGAATGCATGTGAATATACAAAGGTGCATTGCATTAAACAAGTCCACTGAGTGTCCCAAAATGGCCGGCCTGCCTGCTTTCATCCATCAATTGTTCTAAATTTTTCATTACCCAATGAGCTGAGGTGGAGTCTTAGCCAGTGGTACCATCAGGGAGGTGTGTAAAGCACTTTAGGCTAGACAGCCAATCAGCTGCCAGCTTCCATCTTTCAATCAAATACAGCAGCCAATCAGAAAGCTGCCCATTGATCAGCAGGCCCTTTATGACATCACAGAAAGACCCTCAGAACTATCTGTGCATGTCTAATGGCTGGCTGTCAGTTGGGCGGGTGGGTGGCAGAGGGAGGGGATGTCTGTCTCGTTTCTCCCTAAAATTGCGGTTTTTCTGCGTTTACGGGAAAAGTTGAGGTCTGACGCGCAAAAGTGGGGTATCGTAGAAATCACCTTTTAAAGACGCACATTTTTGTCCCCCCAAAAATGGGCATTTCAAATGAGAAATGAGTCCAATGAACAAAATAGGGTGAATAAGTATGTATTTCAGGCGTGAGTTAGCAGGTTATTTTGGAAGTAAGTCCTGATATTTTTGGAGCTTGCAGGGGCCACTACACCATTCAAAATAGGCAGGCTT
The DNA here is from genome assembly GCF_055691185.1 of Crinia signifera. Classification (NCBI taxonomy): domain Eukaryota; kingdom Metazoa; phylum Chordata; class Amphibia; order Anura; family Myobatrachidae; genus Crinia; species Crinia signifera. Next base: position 174,059,807 of record NC_139221.1, on the reverse strand, counting down.
TAGCATATGCAGTTAGGCCCCGTAGGTTGATTTTAGCTAAAAAGTGCCCCAAACACTCAAACGGGCTTGTATCTGGGAAGGGAAAATATGGGAAACATGACTTAGACAGCAAATGATACACTGTATGCCATGTTTCCAAATTTTTATGCACAGTGGTTACAGCATGAAGCGAATGCATGTGAATATACAAAAGGTGCATTGCATTAAACAAGTCCAATGAGCGTCCCAAAATGGCCGGCCTGCCTGCTTTCATCCATCAATTGTTCTAAATTTTTCATTACCCAATGAGCTGAGGTGGAGTCTTAGCCAGTGGTACCATCAGGGAGGTGTGTAAAGCACTTTAGGCTAGACAGCCAATCAGCTGCCAGCTTCCATCTGTCAATCAAATACAGCAGCCAATCAGAAAGCTGCCCATTGATCAGCAGGCCCTTTATGACATCACAGAAAGACCCTCAGAACTATCTTTGCATGTCTAATGGCTGGCTGTCAGTTGGGCGGGTGGGTGGCAGAGGGAGGGGATGTCTGTCTCGTTTCTCCCTAAAATTGCGGTTTTTCTGAGTTTACGGGAAAAGTTGAGGTCCGACGCGCAAAAGTGGGGTATCGTAGAAATCACCTTTTAAAGACGCACATTTCGGGCCCCCCCAAAAATGGGCATTTCAAATGAGAAATGAGTCCAATGAACAAAATAGGGTGAATAAGTATGTATTTCAGGGGTGAGTTAGCAGGTTATTGGGGAAGTAAGTTCTGATATTTTTGGAGGTTGCAGGGGTCACTACACCATTCAAAATAGGCAGGCTTTAGCATATGCAGTTAGGCCCCGTAGGTTGATTTTAGCTAAAAAGTGCCCCAAACACTGAAACAGGCTTGTATCTGGGAAGGGAAAATATGGGAAACATGACCTAGACAGCAAATGATATTCTGTATGCCATGTTTCCAAATTTTTATGCACAGTGGTTACAGCATGAAGCGAATGCATGTGAATATACAAAGGTGCATTGCATTAAACAAGTCCAATGAGCGTCCCAAAATGGCCGGCCTGCCTGCTTTCATCCATCAATTGTTCTAAATTTTTCATTACCCAATGAGCTGAGGTGGAGTCTTAGCCAGTGGTACCATCAGGGAGGTGTGTAAAGCACTTTAGGCTAGACAGCCAATCAGCTGCCAGCTTCCATCTGTCAAGCAAATACAGCAGCCAATCAGAAAGCTGCCCATTGATCAGCAGGCCCTTTATGACATCACAAACAGACCCTCAGAACTATCTGTGCATGTCTAATGGCGGGCTGTCAGTTGGGCGGGTGGGTGGCAGAGGGAGGGGATGTCTGTCTCGTTTCTCCTGAAAATTGCGCTTTTTCTGTGTTTACGGGAAAAGTTGAGGTCCGACGCGCAAAAGTGGGGTATCGTAGAAATCACCTTTTAAAGACGCACATTTCTGCCCCCCCAAAAATGGGCATTTCAAATGAGAAATGAGTCCAATGAACAAAATAGGGTGAATAAGTATGTATTTCAGGGGTGAGTTAGCAGGTTATTGGGGAAGTAAGTCCTGATATTTTTGGAGGTTGCAGGGGCCACTACAACATTCAAAATAGGCAGGCTTTAGCATATGCAGTTAGGCCCCGTAGGATGATTTTAGCTAAAAAGTGCCCCAAACACTCAAACGGGCTTGTATCTGGGAAGGGAAAATATGGGAAACATGACTTAGACAGCAAATGATACACTGTTTGCCATGTTTCCAAATTTTTATGCACAGTGGTTACAGCATGAAGCGAATGCATGTGAATATACAAAGGTGCATTGCATAAAACATGTCCACTGAGTGTCCCAAAATGGCCGGCCTGCCTGCTTTCATCCATCAATTGTTCTAAATTTTTCATTACCCAATGAGCTGAGGTGGAGTCTTAGCCAGTGGTACCATCAGGGAGGTGTGTAAAGCACTTTAGGCTAGACAGCCAATCAGCTGCCAGCTTCCATCTGTCAATCAAATACAGCAGCCAATCAGAAAGCTGCCCATTGATCAGCAGGCCCTTTATGACATCACAGAAAGACCCTCAGAACTATCTTTGCATGTCTAATGGCTGGCTGTCAGTTGGGCGGGTGGGTGGCAGAGGGAGGGGATGTCTGTCTCGTTTCTCCCTAAAATTGCGGTTTTTCTGAGTTTACGGGAAAAGTTGAGGTCCGACGCGCAAAAGTGGGGTATCGTAGAAATCACCTTTTAAAGACGCACATTTCGGGCCCCCCCAAAAATGGGCATTTCAAATGAGAAATGAGTCCAATGAACAAAATAGGGGGAATAAGTATGTATTTCAGGGGTGAGTTAGCAGGTTATTGGGGAAGTAAGTTCTGATATTTTTGGAGGTTGCAGGGGTCACTACACCATTCAAAATAGGCAGGCTTTAGCATATGCAGTTAGGCCCCGTAGGTTGATTTTAGCTAAAAAGTGCCCCAAACACTGAAACGGGCTTGTATCTGGGAAGGGAAAATATGGGAAACATTACCTAGACAGCAAATGATACACTGTATGCCATGTTTCCAAATTTTTATGCACAGTGGTTACAGCATGAAGCGAATGCATGTGAATATACAAAGGTGCATTGCATAAAACATGTCCACTGAGTGTCCCAAAATGGCCGGCCTGCCTGCTTTCATCCATCAATTGTTCTAAATTTTTCATTACCCAATGAGCTGAGGTGGAGTCTTAGCCACTGGTACCATCAGGGAGGTGTGTAAAGCACTTTAGGCTAGACAGCCAATCAGCTGCCAGCTTCCATCTGTCAATCAAATACAGCAGCCAATCAGAAAGCTGCCCATTGATCAGCAGGCCCTTTATGACATCACAGAAAGACCCTCAGAACTATCTGTGCATGTCTAATGGCTGGCTGTCAGTTGGGTGGGTGGGTGGCAGAGGGAGGGGATGTCTGTCTCGTTTCTCCTGAAAATTGCGCTTTTTCTGCGTTTACGGGAAAAGTTGAGGTCCGACGCGCAAAAGTGGGGTATCGTAGAAATCACCTTTTAAAGACGCACATTTCTGCCCCCCCAAAAATGGGCATTTCAAATGAGAAATGAGTCCAATGAACAAAATAGGGTGAATAAGTATGTATTTCAGGGGTGAGTTAGCAGGTTATTGGGGAAGTAAGTCCTGATATTTTTGGAGGTTGCAGGGCCACTACACCATTCAAAATAGGCAGGCTTTAGCATATGCAGTTAGGCCCCGTAGGATGATTTTAGCTAAAAAGTGCCCCAAACACTCACACGGGCTTGTATCTGGGAAGGGAAAATATGGGAAACATGACTTAGACAGCAAATGATACACTGTTTGCCATGTTTCCAAATTTTTATGCACAGTGGTTACAGCATGAAGCGAATGCATGTGAATATACAAAGGTGCATTGCATTAAACAAGTCCACTGAGTGTCCCAAAATGGCCGGCCTGCCTGCTTTCATCCATCAATTGTTCTAAATTTTTCATTACCCAATGAGCTGAGGTGGAGTCTTAGCCAGTGGTACCATCAGGGAGGTGTGTAAAGCACTTTAGGCTAGACAGCCAATCAGCTGCCAGCTTCCATCTGTCAATCAAATACAGCAGCCAATCAGAAAGCTGCCCATTGATCAGCAGGCCCTTTATGACATCACAGAAAGACCCTCAGAACTATCTGTGCATGTCTAATGGCTGGCTGTCAGTTGGGCGGGTGGGTGGCAGAGGGAGGGGATGTCTGTCTCGTTTCTCCCTAAAATTGCGGTTTTTCTGCGTTTACGGGAAAAGTTGAGGTCCGACGCGCAAAAGTGGGGTATCGTAGAAATCACCTTTTAAAGACGCACATTTCTGGCCCCCCAAAAATGGGCATTTCAAATGAGAAATGAGTCCAATGAACAAAATAGGGTGAATAAGTATGTATTTCAGGCGTGAGTTAGCAGGTTATTGGGGAAGTAAGTCCTGATATTTTTGGAGCTTGCAGGGGCCACTACACCATTCAAAATAGGCAGGCTTTAGCATATGCAGTTAGGCCCCGTAGGTTGATTTTAGCTAAAAAGTGCCCCAAACACTCAAACGGGCTTGTATCTGGGAAGGGAAAATATGGGAAACATGACTTAGACAGCAAATGATACACTGTATGCCATGTTTCCAAATTTTTATGCACAGTGGTCACAGCATGAAGCGAATGCATGTGAATATACAAAAGGTGCATTGCATTAAACAAGTCCAATGAGCGTCCCAAAATGGCCGGCCTGCCTGCTTTCATCCATCAATTGTTCTAAATTTTTCATTACCCAATGAGCTGAGGTGGAGTCTTAGCCAGTGGTACCATCAGGGAGGTGTGTAAAGCACTTTAGGCTAGACAGCCAATCAGCTGCCAGCTTCCATCTGTCAATCAAATACAGCAGCCAATCAGAAAGCTGCCCATTGATCAGCAGGCCCTTTATGACATCACAGAAAGACCCTCAGAACTATCTGTGCATGTCTAATGGCTGGCTGTCAGTTGGGCGGGTGGGTGGCAGAGGGAGGCGATGTCTGTCTCGTTTCTCCCTAAAATTGCGGTTTTTCTGAGTTTACGGGAAAAGTTGAGGTCCGACGCGCAAAAGTGGGGTATCGTAGAAATCACCTTTTAAAGACGCACATTTCTGGCCCCCCCAAAAATGGGCATTTCAAATGAGAAATGAGTCCAATGAACAAAATAGGGTGAATAAGTATGTATTTCAGGGGTGAGTTAGCAGGTTATTGGGGAAGTAAGTTCTGATATTTTTGGAGGTTGCAGGGGTCACTACACCATTCAAAATAGGCAGGCTTTAGCATATGCAGTTAGGCCCCGTAGGTTGATTTTAGCTAAAAAGTGCCCCAAACACTGAAACGGGCTTGTATCTGGGAAGGGAAAATATGGGAAACATGACCTAGACAGCAAATGATACACTGTATGCCATGTTTCCAAATTTTTATGCACAGTGGTTACAGCATGAAGCGAATGCATGTGAATATACAAAGGTGCATTGCATTAAACAAGTCCAATGAGCGTCCCAAAATGGCCGGCCTGCCTGCTTTCATCCATCAATTGTTCTAAATTTTTCATTACCCAATGAGCTGAGGTGGAGTCTTAGCCAGTGGTACCATCAGGGAGGTGTGTAAAGCA